>NC_051176.1:141442714-141496362 GCF_013339695.2 Rhipicephalus sanguineus
CCCGCTTAGAAGTATGTAAATGACTAGATTCAGAAGAGAGAGAGAGAATTAAACTTTATTGAGGGACCAGGCGCGCGTGCTCTTCGCCCAGAGGTGGGTGACTTCCTCATTCCAGGTAGCCATGGCTTGCAGCTGACGCTCGAGCCCTGTCCACCAACCGGAGCTGGTCCTCAGGGTTCGCGGACGTCAACAGCGCCTCCCACTGGTCTTCCGGATTTTCGTCCACGTTCAGTTCGTCTATGGGCGGGAAGAAATGGAAATAAATATTGACGGAGAATATCTAAGTAATTTGCGATTCAGAGACGACATCGTGCTCTTCAGCAGTGATGACGACGAATTCAAAAGAAATGATCGAATACCTAAAACGAGAAAGGGTTGAAGTAGGGTTGAAGATAACTATGCAGAAGACAAAGATAATCTTCAGTAGCCCCGCTAGAGAGCGACATTCCCCGATTGGCAACCGGACTCCACAGTCTGCAAAAGAGTAAATACATTTAGGCCATTTACTGTCAGGGGAGCCTTCACGTGCAAAATAATTTCGCCAAAGAATAAGGATAGGCAGGAGCGCGCACGGCAGACGTTCCCAAATCATGACAGGCATCTAACCGCTGTCCCTAAACCGGAAGGAGTACAATTGTTGCATTTTACCAGTACTAACACACGGGTCAGAAGCTTGATGAATAACAAAGAAATTCGAGAAGAAGTTAAGGACGATGCAGCGTGCGATGGGACAAAAGTTGATAGGCGTAATATTAAGGGGTAGGAAGAGAGCAGAGTGGATCGTAGAAAAAAAAATGGTAGCCAATATCTATGTTGCCGTTAAGAGAAAAGAAGTGGACCTTGGCAGTTCACGTAATACGTCGAACAAACAACCAATGGTGATAGAGAATGGATATTAAAGGATAGGAAACGCAGCTGAGGGCAACAGAAAGTTAGATGCGGTGATGAAATTAGTAAGTTAGCAGGCATAAAATCCAATCGGCTCTTGCAAGACAGGGTACATTGGAAATCAATGGAAGAGGTCATCGTCCTGTATATATACTGGACATAACGTAGGCTGTTGTTGATGATGAAGATGAACTTGGGCATTGTGCGCAGAAATCAAGCAAATCGTCTCTCGTGAGCGATGGCATTTCCCAGAGCGCTGACAAAGTTGCGCTGGAAAAAAATAAAGAACGAGTGCTACAAAAGGAGGAAAATATCGAATAGTGGGTGCAACCGCAGTAGAAAAAATATTGAAATGAACGTTGAAATATTTGCTGGCCGCATGAAACAATTTCCTAAGCAAATAAAATGGAATGTAATGAGGGTTCCGTTTTTTGTTAGACACAGCCATGTATTGTGCCAGCGGAAAGCCAACGAGATCGCTTTTTATTTTCGCTTCCTCTGCCAAGCGAAATATTTCAGTTCAACGTTACGTGCCACAGGACCGACATAACAAGTTTCTCGGAATGTACATACAACAGAAGTACACTAGCCGAGCCAAGGTACGTATGCGTATGTATTTATCTCGGGGACCCATGAGAAGGTATGGTCATAACTTACGTAAGATGTGAGCAAATGGTACGAACTTAGAGACGCAATCGCTCAGGAGAACACGAGTATGGCTTGCTCTCCCGAGTGCGGATCACCACCCTATAAGGATGGCAAAATAAGCTATACAAGAAAAAAAGGTAGTTAAACCATGTTGTACATATTTGAGTTGCATGTTTGACCTGGCGGAAGCAAGCGAGCGGTAGGTATTTGAAAGAATAAATACAGCGGTCTTTCCGGTTAAGTTGGGAATGTTTTCCGCCTTTGAATTCCGAGTTCTTAGGGAGTTGCGCGACACTTCGCTGGTATGGCGGCGTCAAAGCACTTGCTTATCTGGACTGTCTTAACGACTCTGCAATGCTGTTCCACGGATGTAGCTGAACAGCAGTGGTTAAACATTCGAAGGGACCTAACTGATGTGTCCGATATGCTGCTAAAAAAGGTGTGGCCTATAGCCTCTGAATTGGCTGGTGACGAAAACGTCAGCGTGTCATGCACGTCCGCCTTGTTCAAGATGTTCTCTTCACTGAAAAGGCAGGAGCCATGGCTCATCAAGAGTGAGTACCCCACATATAAATAGCGTTTTCAATTGTTGATTCGGGTGAAGTAGCCTCGAAATTGGAACATTCTATCCGTGTTTCAGTGAAACGAAAACCCAAATCAGGATTTTCTGACAGCTGTACAAGCACGCGACGTTTATTTGTGCAGCTCTTTGTCGCTTTTTTGTTTGTCCGCATACGCATCGAATCAATCTCGCTGTAACAGTCAAGAACCTTTACTTATCAATATTAGAACGCTTGACGTCCTTATACACGCATATTCTTGAGGTCTACGGAAAGAGGGAGGCAGCAGTATTAAGGAAAGGACAGAGGTGGTTAACCACGCCCAGCCGAGTTGGTTACCTTGCATATAAAAAAAAACAAGCGAAAAGGAGAGAGAAAGATGAGGAGTAGAGACGCTCATGGTATATTTGCACGCAAGCACGAAGCACACATTGTTCCGTTCCTCACAACGGCCATGCAGGCTGGAGTGTACCCAGAAGCACTGCAGCGCTTCTGTGCCTTTGCACATCCTGGTCCTTGTTGTTGATAGTCGGTGTTTGTGGCGTCTGCTTCTTTTTTTAAAATTAATTTCATGGTGAATCTCTGCCAGCTAGCTCAACGTTCTTGTGGTCTAAGCATCAATCATGTCGAGTACTCTGAGCTCCTTTACATGTTCTACTTATCTGTATGATCCTGTATTCATAACTTTGTGAATTGCTGTCTGTTGCGAAAATAACTATGTCGTTGTTTACCAGGAATTGTGTCTGCCTGTTAGTAGTCCAGAATATGTGCGGATTTCTCCCCTCAGTGACAAGACATGCTAGGAGCATTTGTGCAATACTCCCGCTGAACCCTGGCCTAAAGTTAGATTTTATTAGAAGCGCCTAAAGGTTCGTTGCGGGAGACGATCGCGGCGAGAACCACCTGTACCCGTTTTGGATCAGGGTAGCGAACCAACGCGCGGAATCCTTGCGGAGCATGAAACTAAAACGACAGTCATTTCGGCAAGTCCGAACATGGTTTCAGAAAGAAGTAGTAACAAAAATGAGTCGTAGGTATCCCATACATTTATTTCTTGTTACGCAGACTAAATAAAAACGGAAAGTAGACGCGGTATTAACGCTGTTTTTACGGCAGTCAGTATGCTAGGTAAGATCTGCTTCGCCGTGCGGAGAAAGAATGATCAGGTAAAAGACAAAAGGCGGAGAACGAAGAAACGGTTAAAATGGTTGAGCCTTGATATATCAATAGTAATGGACGTGCATGCGTGAGTCAGCCTTCGATTAACTTGCATAAAAAACAAAATATTACACACCATCGCCCCCTACGGGCAACCATGGTTGAATGCGAAAGCATCGCGGGGGGTGCACATCGAGTTTCCTTATGTGACTTATGAGACGGTGGTTGTCGAGGCGTTTGAATTACCGCTTGCCGACGCTGACGTTTACGTTCGGCTTCCCGAGCCTTCCTCTGCTCCGTGGCGGTGGCGCTGCCGCTGCAACTAGCGCTGACGTTGACGTTGTTCACGGCGTTTCGCACACCGTTGCACAGAGAGAGAATGACGGAAGCACAGCGAACGCGCGCTTTCGCAGCCTCGCAGCTTCGAGATTCGATTGCCGGCGTTGCCGTTTACATTCAGCTTCGCGAGCGTCCATATCACCGTTGCGAAGGAGAGTGCAACGCTTGCCGACGTTGCCGTTTACGTTCAGCTTCGCGAGCGTCCGTAGCGCTGTTGCGAGGGAGAGTGCAACGGGAGCGAGCGCGCGCCGCATTATATACGAGCGCACAGCTGTGGCGGAGAGAGAGAAACGGGGGAGAAACGAAGCGGAGGCAACGGTCACGCCACCTGCTCCCACCTCCTCGCGTGAGCGCGAGGAGAGGGGGGAGAGCTGGCGCATGCGCAGTATGGGTGCGGACGCCGCAGAACGGACACTGCCCCGAGCCAGAGAGGAGGCGCTGCCCGAGCATAAGATGCTTTCGCATTTAAAACGAAATACCTAAACATTTGTCTCTCGCGTAGACCCTCATGTGTGTGTGAATGACCGGTGGTGGTAGCATGCGCAGATAAGTTTTGCATACTTTATTTTCCGTTTCCCAATCCACCCTTTCAGTTGATGGTCGGCGTTTGTGTTAACCGGTTCTCCCGCTTTGTGCCTATGTTTGACCTGCTTCCAATTATTATAACATGCCATTCGTAACTCTGTCATTTCCAGACTTTTAAACATTGTTCTGTAAACAACATAGCGGAGCACAAATGGCGTTAAACGTTGGCGAAATTCAGTATTTGCAAATTGAATAAGTTTACGAGAGGTCTGCGCACATAGCGGGCAATTCAGTGTTGCCGTGTACAGTACATGGATTCTACAAATAACGCCCGGTTCTATTCAGTTAGAAGGTATACTCGCGCTAACAAAGCAGCAATCCATGATGTTATAGCGTAAACCGCCACCCGTAAAGTTTTGACGCCATGTGTAGATGCCTTACACCTAGATGTTCTTGCAGTACGCATTCAAAATATTATTTACAATAATCAATGAACTCTTGGCTGCGGTACAAGATAAATTATACGGACATCAAGAAACTAAACTATATATTTTTGTTAATTACTTGTTTGATTTAAACGATATTTTTCATAATCAAATGTTTTGCGTAATGTGCGTAATGTACAACGTGACTAATGGAAAGATAACGATGAGTGCGCGCTTATCTTGGTCATCTTACAGGTACATGACTCTAAACAAGCTGTTCTTTCCTCGCCTTTATTTTTATCAGTGCTCCTTGCCAACGGCTTTATGCCTAGCAACGTACTGGAGGGTGGTGTAGTGAGCCTCGGAGGTTACGAACAATGCCTGCACACTGTAGCCCACAGCGACAATGGTGAAGTGAACTTCAAAGGCCAGTATTGCTCACTTTTCCTGCAGCCACCTCGCCATGTAATGGAAGACCTTGTTCGTCGTTTTAACCAGGAAGGAGACTTACAGGCAAGCAACTATCACCACTTTGTAAACAGAAAACAAAAATGATGCCTGGCATCTTCTAGATTTTTGGGCTTTTAATGCTGGAATTCAATTTATTCTCAAAACTGAGCTGTTATATTCAAGGGAATTGTATATAAACGGCCTTGAATAGTTTGGGAGATTCACAGAAAGTGCAGCGCTCCGGCTTAGCAGTTCAGTACTCGACAGGCATTAAACATTCTATTCAATTACTGTTAACATGACGCTGCACGTACGGGCATTGCGTCTACCTGTTCTTTGCTGAACTGTTCTTCTCGGCTGCACAGTAGAGTTCCGAAAAGCGCAACTTAACTCTTTTCAGGGTCGTTTCAACCCTCTGACAGCCACGGCAGACACGAAGAGTGGAAGACAGAGCGTGCGTATCGGCATCTGCACACCGTCGGCCTGCACAGCCGATGACCTGAACGTACTTGTATCGCGCGGTATGGTTTTCTTGCCCAATTCATTATTCAGCTGATCCCAAGATCATGGTTTTCGCAATGCTTTCGCGTTCGAAATCAATAGCGAAGTAGAGTGTTCCTTATTTTCTACAAAGGAAGAGGTTGGTAATGATGTCATATATATCTGCAGTATTAATAGGCCTAAAAGTAATGGAATGATATGACGTCTGATGGTAGCAGTGCGCCAGGATATTCGGCCTTTTTATTTGCGACACACACACACACACACACACACACACACACACACACACACACACACACACACACACACACACACACACACACACACACACACACACACACACACACACGCGCACACACACACACACACACACACACACACACACACACACACACACACACACACACACACACACACACACACACACACACACACACACACACACGCACACGAGCATGGTCCGAAACGATTTAAAGACTGTCCTGCTATGAGCTTGCTGTGTACGCCTATGTATGAAAACATTTTTATTTAGTTCATTTTTGTGGAAAGAAAATTACCAATCATTTCCTTTTGAGAAAGCACGCATGACTAAGAGGGAATTATTGGGACACATAGTATATATTTGTAGTGGACTGCTGTTATACAAGATACCGAGAACCAGTGGCGAAAAAGCTACAAAAAGCAGTCCACTTTGGCTGTATGCTAAGAACAATAAGCCTGACCGAATTCGGATTAGAAAATTAGATAAAAATTTCGTACTGTGCCACTTCGCCCTCTCTAGCCCTGTTTCACCCTTTGTAGCTGGTTCGAACAGCCTAAAAAAGATATTCGCTCTGATAATCTGATACATTGCATAGCTTATTTTACAAGCTCCGTCCCCAGAACTGTGGCGCGCCTGCCATTCATGTGTGCAAGAGAGTCGTGCTAGGTGGCTTCCGTTGTAACCGTAAGTACTTTTTCGCTGCTAATCTAAGTACTACGCATATTACCAATTAAAAGTTCGGCGTCCTTAGTTAAAATATTATGTTTTCCCGAGCATTTATGTCGGAATCTTTCCTGAAATTGCCCAGGAAGTTCTCCCCCTAGAACCAGCGAAACGAACATTTGTTGGTATAAGAATAGCACCACGTGAAATACGCGAAAGGTGCTTGATATCACGGAAATGAGCAAATGCTATTGCGTGGCGCATCTATGCAAATTTTCTCTGGGTGGGAGAGCGGCGGCAGTGACAAGTGACAAAAGCTTACACTTATTCTCAAGTTCCATCATACTACAGAAAAAATCAGCAGCCGCTATATCCAAGATGCCCGAAGCTTCCGTTTTCTTTGCCAGATAAGGTACTTCAACATAAAGCAAAAAGAGTTATGACTCCATTGATAACTTACAGGCATATTAGCACACAGAGACAGTCAATTTACTTCCTGCCGGAAGTCATTCATTGCTTTCTTATCACTTCCTCTTTAAAGTGTGGTCCACAAAGATATAGACCTTCACTAAACATAACAATAAATGACGAAATTAAGCTATTGCAACTACTGGCAATCATGAAATTATCGCTGTTATGTGTGCTAGTGGTATCCTTTTATGGTACCTAGCATCGAGGATTTTTTTTAAATGAGAAGCGTTTCTTAGCGAGCCCTAGGTACTTTGAGCGTTTCTATCTATCTATCTATCTATCTATCTATCTATCTATCTATCTATCTATCTATCTATCTATCTATCTATCTATCTATCTATCTATCTATCTATCTATCTATCTATCTATCTATCTATCTATCTAGCCGCTTACGTCTGGGTGCTGTCGTGATCGCCTCCTTACCTTGGAGTCATAGGCGTGCACAGGGTTCCTATCTGACAGGGTTCCTATCTATCTATCTATCTATCTATCTATCTATCTATCTATCTATCTATCTATCTATCTATCTATCTATCTATCTATCTATCTATCTATCTATCTATCTATCTATCTATCTATCTATCTATCTATCTATCTATCCGCTTACATCTGGGTGCTGTCGTGATCGCCTCCTTACCTTGGAGTCATAGGCGTGCGCAGGGTTCCTCATTAGGGGATATCGGTTGAGGTGTCTTCACTTGAGAGACAGTTATTGTGCACTCCACACCCAATTTCCATTTTCATTTCCTTCTTCCTTTTAAGAATCACCTCCCCCCCATTAGGGGGGGCGAAGGTTCATCGCAGCGCCCCCCCACCCTAAAAAGTCCATGTATGGGGCAGATTTTGCGCCCCCCCCCCCTCTTAGGTGACTAGAAGGGTCAATGTACGGGGCAGATTTTGCGCCCCCCTCTTAGATGATTAGGGGGGGCGGCCGCCCCCTGCCCCCCCTCTGCGCACGCCTATGCTTGGAGTAGACCAAAATTGGCATGGGAGGGCCAGAGGATTTCACGAATATGACTGTCTCGTCATGACATGAATTACATGATAATCCCGTCGCGTACGTCGTCAAACCCGTTCCTCCAGACACGTGTGGCTCATACCGTTTACCACGGGCCGCGGTGCACGGGTATGCGCCAAAGGTGATTGTCACTTTATATCTACCAAGGAACGGCGAGAAAAGACATTGATAATTTAAATGCGAGAGCGTTAAGAAAAACCGACATCGGCAGCGTTAACCCCACGAGTGCAAATAATAAATATTAGGATCCTAGCAGGAATCGAACCCAAGCGTTCTGCGTGGCAATAAGGTATTCTACCACGGAGCCCCGTCAGGTCTAGAAACTGCTTTGGAATAACGCCCTATGCAGGCGTAATGTCGGTGTGACGTCAATTGTGGTTGAGGCGCTGGCTACCTAATTTTATAACAAAGCAATAAACACTGCATATGTAATCCTACGACGCAGGCGTCATGTCAGGTTAACTTCTGTGGTTCCAGCGTTTACTCCGCTTTCATAGCAGTCTAATAAATATTACATTTGTATTCCTATGATTCAGCAAGCTATATTCCAACGCTGCTCGACCACGGAGGAATACGCTAACGAAACTTACGTATGATATTCACATCATTGCGCCGCCGTAAAGTGCACTTCGTTTCGATGATGCTGGCGTATGTGCTCTAACGTGAGTGCTGATGTTACGTCTGACCGTAAGTTATCCTTCAAACGCCAGCGTTGTCGACGTGCGTGATAAGCCCACGATGTGCACACAACTACTACACTTACAAAAAAACGTCGATCCACCTCGTAACTCTTGGCTCAAAGCCAAGAAATGCAGCATAGAACTACTCGTTGACTGCTTCGCATGAAACCGAGTCCCACAAGACGTAAGATCTGCCGAATTTTTTGTCAGTGACGCTGGCTCTCAAAGTGTACTGATAATTTCACCTCTTAGTGACACACTATTATTGCGATTAAAAGACTAACGCGTTCATGCTTTCTTAGTGTTACAGCAATATGGAATTCAGGCCTCCGTGAAAGGGTGCAGGTGGTCTGGTGAAGCGAAAGCGTGGACATGGGCACAGGTGTTCTCAGTGTGAGAAAACTGTCAGACGAGAAGAGAGGACATTTGCTGAAGGAGCGTGGGCTCACTTGTGACGTTTTTATCTTCCCTTTGCACAGAACGATTCTTTCTACACTTCTCTGTTTGGTGCTTGTAGCCACTGTAATCGAAAAGTGGAGTACGGATCACAATTCTTTGTCAGGTAAGGCACGTCTCATAATTCCAGACAGTCGTAACTAGAATAAGCCCCAATTTCATGATTTCCCTAGCTCGTAAACGGGGATTCTGACTATACAACGTTTCACACGGTATTGAAAGCGTTGCAGGCAGATCTATTACTGCCAGTGGTTTCAGCTCCAGAAAGTCAGCAACCGTCACTAGATGTATTGAACTAACATTTCTCATTGAACATAGCCGTCACCAAGAGTGACCTATGTTGCCTACGAATACGCCGACATCTTTGCCTTTCCAACTTGTTGATAATGTCAGTGCTGTCTTATAAAACAAGTCTACTTGTCAAGACATCTCTGGTCTTTTCTCATGAATCTTAACCTGCTTTGACACCATGTTTCACTCCATAAGTAGCATTTCTCGACCTATGTTTACGAGCGAATATGTGTACTTAATTTTCGTTTTCTCACAGGATCATTCCTCAAGGTGGCAAAAATATTTTCGGCAGTATCGAACACGAAGGCGCTGCTGAAGACAGAAAACACCGGGCTTAACAAATCCCTTCTATTTCTGAGCGGCCTGAAAGTATTTTGTGCCTACTGGGTTTTGCTGGACCATGAGTACATCGCCCTTCAGGCGGAGTTTTTGCGTAAGTATCATCATTTTGAAAAGCACGCACCCAGTCGCTCCGCTTGTACGTACCGTTTTCCATCTGGCTTTGCAAATGGATACAGGTCCTTCAAGAAGTGTTCGAGTTTCGGCCCCAAGCGGATATATATTCCTAGGCACGCACCTCTGAGATAGGTGTTAGAAGTGTTAAAATGCAAATTCTGTGGGATACGTCGAATGATTCGGCCCACTGAGGTACTTCTTGCGGTCGCGTGTCTATATTTTGCGCTTGAGAACGCAGTCTGTAGCGGTGCAGGTACGCATGGATCGATGCAAAACCGGCGAACCGGTTCGCCAAAGATTTTTCGCCAAATGGCGTATTTGCGAATCCTCGAATAGCAGTGATCTTACGATCCGTTTAACAGGCACAAACAACAAATTGGGGTTACCTATATAACACTCCACAATTTTTAACAAGGTACACAATGTTGCTTGTTTGTCTTCTCTATATGTATGCTCTTAACGTATGAATACGCACTCGATTATTTCATTCCGCAGTGCACATTTTTACCTCATCAATTACTCGTATGAAAGGACACCTTTAATTCTGTTTATTGTTTATTTTCCACAGACAGCCCGTTTGAATTGATGCGACTGTCATCGAAGCCTTGGTTCCAGTTTATTACCAACGGTGTGTTAAGTGTGTCGACGTTTTTCTTCATGAGGTACGACACTGACACGAGTAATTCTGTGTATCGACAATCTTGCACAGCACGAGACAAACGAGTCGAACGCGTGTTGTTGGCAACTGTGTTTGACCAATTATTTGCCTACTCATTTTATTGCTCAGTCATTTTACACTGTCCAACAAAAATCACACCAGCTTACGGTACAGTTCAAAGCACAATGTTATGATAACCACGTGTTGAGATTTCGTTTGAAGCTTCGTGTTATTCCCGGAATAATGACAATTTTCTTTCTCTTTAATGGGGAAGTTTAGAAGAACGCCGACACCCAAAGTTGTAAAATACAAGCAGCAGACTATTGAGAAGACATTTATTTGGGCGTTCTTCGTTCACTAAACTAGTGTTCACCAAACTTTGCGAAAGCTTATGTTAAACTTGAGCGTAAATACGACGACTCAGTACACCCTTATGGTCAGTGCTGCTCCTATCATATAAGCGCTTGAAGCCAATGTATGTTAATGCTGCCTGAAAGTGTGACATAAAAGGAAAACAACACGGCAAGTCTCGTCAGTACAGTAGAAAATGTGCTTATTTCACTCCCTTAACTCAATCACTCTGAATAAAAATTATGAAATCGGCAGTCCTCAACGCGCTTAAATACTCTCAAGTGACCTGCGCCCTTTTCACGCTATGAATTTCGCAAAACTAGAGGGTAAAGTTAAGTACCAACTTGCCCAAGAAGTTCTGTTTGTGTTTTTGCAGTTGCTTTGCCTTTACTGCACGAATACGTGGATAAATTACTGTAATCTGTAATAACTTCATGCGCCTGCAGATGTGTATATTACCTCCTAGGGGTGAACCCATTAGACGACAAGATGACTGCGTGACAACACATCATATAAGCATTTGGTTTGTTCCATGTCATATCCAGTGCAATTGAGGCGAAGCGCTGGAGAAATATGGGTCTTTCATTGTACCGATAATATAACCAGTCTTCCATTATTTAAGCAGAATATGTTACAGACGCAAATATAGCCAATGAAGTGGAATGCTGAGGCGAGAAACGTTGTCGTTATTGTGTAGGCTCAGTTAAGTAAGAAAGAGGCTGTTGGTGTTGTCTGATGGATTACATTGTTTTGGCAATGGACAACTTACATACTAAATGTTCTTTTTATTTTTATTTGCGGCTCTGTTTATCTTTGCGTTTCCTCAATGCCGAGTTGTATTGCTATAATGCTTACTCTTTCATGCACGACAGTGGCTTTGCCCTGTCTTTCTCTATGGCTGGCTCAAATGCAACCATCCGCTCTTTCGCGGTGGCGATCGCACGTAGGTACATCAGGTGAGTACTTTTTGCGGAAAATAACTCGAAATACGTGTCCTTTTGACTCGTTTAATCAAGAGAAGCGTTTCTTCCGCTTTTTGTTTCCCGCATCGCGTGTGGGGCCGAGTGCAAAGAGAAAAAAAAAAAGAAAACACAAACGTCTAATTTTTTATGAGTGGTATTCTATGGGTATATATGATACTTGCTATATTTAATTTATAAGTTTCCTTACCATATAACTGAGCTGCTCGCAATATACAGGTAAAAAAAAGGTTACTATGGCTGCACATATCACTCTTCTATCGCAGTGATCCCAATTCCGGCGCTGCTAGCCACACTGCGTGCTCACATTCGAAGGGCTGTTATCGGAGGCGTGCGCAGGTTCCTCAATTAGGGGGGGGGGGGGGGCAAGTTTCATTACAGACCCCCCTACCCGCGTTGCTTGTGCCTGAAAGAAAACAAGCTCCGGAAAGAATGCAAAAACGAAAACGAAGATATGACGTGCTTCTCACAACGGCCTGCCATTGGTCCCCGGCTTTGTAGGTGTAAAGGTTTGGGAAGCAATGTTGCATTCTGATGTTGCATTCAAAATTCTTTGAATGCAACATCAGAGGTCCTCGGTCGCCATTATCGCTAAAAAACATACGTAGCCACATTCATAGAGTTTCCTAAAATTAACTAGAGGGGACTCTGGCGCTGCGATCGTTCAGCCACCATGGGAATGATGGGGTGTAGTACACGGATTTGCCTAGTCTTTGTACTTGCGGGCTTCGAACGCACTTGTGGTTTTGTTTATTTGCTGTGTTTTGGTTTTCTTTCGGACAAAAGAATGGGTCGTTGTGAACTTCGTGACCAGATTTGAATTGGTGAGCCTAAAAGGGTTAAAGTGGTGAAGTGGAACTGCTGACTTTTGCTGAACTTTGTCTTGCGACAAAGAGGATGCAGGCAACGCGGAGCCAAACGGAGCCGAAAGAACGAAGTTTAGACAAATCCCCGTACTGCCCATCATTCCCATGCTGGCTGAAGCGCCATGCGTTGTAGCTCCCATAGACACTAGCGCCAGAGTTCCCTCTAGTAAGTATTGTAGGAAACTCTATGGCCACATCCCTGCGCACTAAAAAATGACGTGAAAGGTCCGACTGAGTGAAGCTATGGGGCAGAATGGTGCCCTATTAGATGCGAAGTATCTTAAGGCGGAGCTCAATCCGGTGGTGGTGGTGTGCGGCGTCACCACCCTTACTGCGCATGCGCATACCCTCTCCACACACCTCCTCTCCACTCACCCTCTCCCCTTCCCCTCTCCTCCTCCTCTCCCATACCCCTCTCCCCTCCCCTTTCCACTCTTCCTCTGAAACGCGGGCTAGACATGCCGAAATTCTCTCCTGCGCCACGCCGCGATGAGCTCGAGCGCATGCGCGTCCCCTCCCCTTCTCCCTCCTCTCCTTCGCTGCCCTCCTCTCGCTCGCCTGTCGACCGCGTTCCCCGCTCGCCCTGTGAGAATTAACGGCCAGGCTAGATGGAAGATACGACGCGCGTAGCGTCCCTCTTCGCGTTCCACGACGCGAGGTCGGTAGCATGCCCAACGAACGCCAACGGAACGCGATCGCGCAAGTGCTCCGGCTTCGCATCGCCTCATGGTCCCCTTTAGCGGGAGATGGTGTAATTTTTTTTAGATGGTTAGGGGCGGTGGGCAGAGATCCCCCCCCCCCCAAATCATCAGAGAGATAGGTGCACTGTTTTGACACCGGTCACAACATACACCCCTTTTCAATTGTGTGTATACATAATCAAATCGTGGTTTTGAAATGTAAAACCCCCAGCAATTACATATTAACCGTGTGTATACCCGTTACTGCGAATGACGTGATTCGCATTGCCAGGGCCAATTGCATAATGTCTGCACGTACCCGTTGGCAAACATTACTTTACGAGCCACTATGAGCGCAGGGGCTTCAGCAATAACCTGTAAATTACGATCGCGCAATATGCTATCTGGTCGCACCAATTTCTAATACATTTCCGCGCAATTTGTGTGATAACAACTAATGCTGGGTGCGGTGGTCATTAATTTCGTGTATGGAGTGCACAAGTGTTAAGAGTTTGTGGATGAGTACCAGGTTGGCTGCGTATACCGTCGTCCAGGCTTACGTTTTCCGGTCGCACCAATTTCTAATATATTTCCGCGCAATTTGTGTGATAACAACTAACGCCTGGTGTGGTGGTCACTAATTTCATGTATGGAGTGCGCAAGTGTTAAGAGTTTGTGGATGAGTACCAGGTTGGCTGCGTATACCGTCGCCCAGGCTTACGTTTCCAGTGATGGTGGTTGTTCTCATGGCGTTCCTACTGCCCTTAATTGCCGATGGCCCTGCGGATTCAGAACTGCTGCCGCAGCAGCTGAGCGGCTGCTACACCAACTGGTGGACACTATTGTTTCACGTCAACGACTTTTTGCCTCAAAAACAAATGGTAAGTGATTCAATTTTGAGTTTTATACGACGAAAAATAAGCCACTCATTCAGGATGTAAGCGCTAAATTTTGACATTAGGAACGCGTAAGATAACTACTGCTAAATACCACAGCAGTTGTAACAAACTTAACCAGTACAGATGCCAATAAATTTGCAATTCACAGCGACGATTACGTGAATATGGCGTTCTGCAGCGTAGCCCGAACGGAAACGCCCGTTTATGCTTTAATTTGTATGTTGTTTTGAAGAACACCAGTTGATCAATATCAACCCAAAGACCCCTGCTGTACAACGTCCCGCATAGTCGTGTGGTATTGCTTTAGGACATTATCCATTATCAATCAAGTATATTATTGACATATCAATGCGCGCGGTGTCCCACTTTCACGCAAACAAAAATGCCAGGCCTGAGCGGGAAACGCCGCACCGCCACAGCGAAAGCTAGAGGAGCGGCCTTTCTAGAGCCCCTTGTAAACACTTTTGGGTCGACTACGGGAAGTACTTCTGAAAAACAGCGCTAAGACGGGACATACAAAGAAGCGACAAAATCAAGCGCTTGTCACTTCTTTCTATGTCCCGTCTTAGCGCTGTAGTTCAGAAATTCAGTATGTACCCACAAGCCCACATTGATACTCTATATCCGGGGTCTCAAACGGGCCGCAGTCACGAAATTTGGTTCCACAAGGGCCGGGAAGCGGGAGGAGGGGGGGGGGGGGGGGAATGAACAAAATGTCACCTACCGCTGCCATTTGAAAGGGCGCATTTCTTATATCTCATATATGAATCATTTCTGAAGGAATTGGCGCCATGATTCGAAAAACATATCGATACTGATCTCCAGAATTACGCAAATCTGGAGGCCGATTCCAATACAGAGATTTTGTTCCACGGTTATATTTCAACACATGGTGACCGCATTGGTTACGTCACGAAAAAAAAATGCTTGAGACCAGACCCTTCTCTGTGGCTTCAAAAAAAGGCGTTATTAATCGCAATAGGCGACTACATAATGCGAGTACCATTTAGCAAATTCACAAACATTTTATTCATCGTGAAGCCGCGGGCCGCTTGCGAGACGTCCGCGGGCCGTGTGTTTGAGACCCCTGCTCTACATCAACGGGAAGTACAGTTGAAAGGTACCCACTACACCATAAATTGTCATAATTTTGCGTAGTAGGAAAGCGAGTGAGTAAGAACTTTGTCTTGGTCCAAAAGTGGCAGAGGCTGGACGGAAGCGGAGCCCCGCTAGCTCAGCCAGGTGGCTCCGCCCAAGATGGTGCCGGGAGGTGGAGCCTCTCGGCGATGTCCCGGGCCCTCTGGACGGTCAGGAGTTAGTTGCCGAGTTCCGCGCTGCGCATGGCAGCCTTCCAGAAGGTTTTGTCCGCTAATTCTGACCCAGATTTAAAGGGGCACAGCCAGAGTGTACGGTCTACATTACAGTACTCGGGATTACAGCGCTGACAGTAGGGTGAAAAGTCTGGGTCGATTCTATTTAGTATGGCTCGTGTGATGTATGTTTTCGTCTGTAATTGTCGGAGTGTGACCGCTTGCGCTTTATTTAATTTAGGGCGTGGAGGGGGGAAGACCCTGAGCCACAGTTTGTGAGCTCAGCTGATCTCGTGATGCGGAAATACCCATATATGCAATTATTCATCTTTCTGCGGAGAAGCCAGGTACCCACTCCGCGTCTATAAGGCTTACGTGCACTTTGTTAATGCCGTGGCTGATGACAATGAATAATTATAGCTGAGCACTTTGTAATTGGTGGGCAGCTTGAAACCACCCACTCGGTACTGAATTCGCATTGTGTGACGCCTGTTATTATTTTACTCTTCTACCACGCTATATTACATCCAGGGTGCCGGAACGAAATCTTTTCGTTTCGGTTTTAGTTTCGTTTCACCGCAAAAAGTTCCGTTTCGTTTCTGTTCGGGAACGAAAAAAAAAAACGTTCCGTAACGGTTCATAATGGTTTTTTTTCTTTGTATAAAAAAAGAAAGTATGAAAAAGGTGAGGCAATCATTAAAAAAACATTGGATTTGTGATGTAGTTGCTTGCCCTCCTCTTAAGAAAGTGGGACAAGGGTAAAACACGTTCTTCAGAGGAGCAGAAGTAACTGTACCACGTATTCCTACCAACTAACACAAACCAGTATTCATTTCAAAGTCATAGTATTTATTTTCTCACAAGATAAATACGATTTTTTTTTAGTTGGCTTAATTCTTTATGTCAAGGGAGTGAGCACGATCTCAGAAGCAGCACGTCATTGAGTGTACTCTCTGATGTGCGAGACCGCTGTTCTGATAAAAAGATCGCCAGGCCTGCGTGAAACACGCAGCAAGTCACAGCAAAAGCTAGAAGAGCGGACTTTGTAGAACCCATTGTTATCTCTTAGGGCAACTAATACAAGTAAACATGCAACGTACCCACTACGTCATAAATCGTCGCAATTTTTCTGAAGTACCGAAGTTCCCACTATGCCATTTTTCTTCATTCTTCGGAGAATCGCGGTACCCGCTACATATCTGTAAGGCATTATCTGCACTTTGTGCTGTGGCTGATGATGATGAAGAATTATGGCTGAGCACTTTGCAGTGGGTGGGAAGGAGTGTTGCGGAATGGGCGCCTCCATTCGATTCCAATTCCGTTCCGGAGAATTAGAACTTGCCGCAATACCATTCCTTTCAATTCCTCGGAATGAAAAAAATTAGCCCATTGGAACTCAGGGAATGGCCTGGCAGTCCGATTCCATTCCTGTAATTCCTCAACGTAGGAAAGGAATCTTGATAATTTTATCGAGATAAGAATGAACGCCCCCTAAAGCTGATGTCATCAAATGCATTAAGAACTGCGAAAGTACGCAAAACACGTTGCCAAGGTCGAGGAATAGTAGCTCGGTGACATATCTCGTGCAGTACATCCACCCTACTAATTCCCATAGGGGCAGTTCTCCCGCTACCGATAGTATTTGCGTGGTCAACATGTTTGAACGAATGGTGGTGTTTCAATATTGTTTAAGCTTAAATCTGTTAATGCTAAAATGACGACATAGCGTATTTTTATGCTGACAAAAGCGCCTTTGCATCGAATACGGAACACTGGGCCGCACTGCCCGTTGTAATCAGCTAAGCCATTTTAAAAATACTGCTTTAGTGTTAACTTGCGAGGCTCTGACTTACTAACGTTTGAAGCTTGAAAAATAGCACGTAGACGAAAACGTCCTCTATTTTCGGAAAAAGACGTAATTCCATTCCAATACCATTCCTCCGAGCGTTGTCCCCATTCCATTCCGGGGTCGCGAAAATGTGGAATGATTCCGGAGTCATTCCAATTCAGGAGTGATAACTCCGCAACACTGGTGGGAAGCATTAAACCACACACTTTTTGCGCTATTAGCATTGTGTGATGACTGGTTGTTATTTTACTCTTCTGCCACGCTATATTACACATGTTAACGCGATTCCTTGCCCGACATGACGCCTGTGTAGAGTATTTTTGCGATGGAGTTATAAGCACTGTTGCGACCGGCCTTTGGAGGCACCAGAGTCTCCGGAGGAAGAGGCTGGAGGAAGGCAAACTTAACAGAAGGTTTATTTACATGGGCGAGCAGTTTGTTTCTACATGACGATTTCGTCCTACAGGACGAGGATTTCGTGTCTACATGACGACGATTGCACATCGAATGAGTCCGCGGGGCTCGTTTTAAAGGGTCTCTTTCCCCAGATCCCTAGATGGGGGAATTTCTGCAAGTTGGGACGGTCCAATCGCGTCCCACACAACACTAATGAGGGTGCCACCCACACTCGCCCAGGTCAGCGTCGTCGACTGGGGCGTGGCCACCGCACTCTGCTGCTTTTGCACCAAAGGGTGCAACATGTCCCCGCCATGTGAAGGTCGTAGGGCGAAGGGTCACACGCTCGGTCAGCCGGGCGCAACAAAAGGTCTGCAGCTCCGAAGCACCTTGTCGATTAAATTTGTGGGGCTGGTTGTCATCCGCGCGGACGCCGCTGTCTCGTCAAGGTAGATTTGGCGACAGGAAACCATTATGGTCGTCTGGCCGAACGCGGATGGGCCGGACTGCAAGGCGCCTCACGTCCCATCTCGGGAGGACAATTCAAGCGCTTGAACCATTGTCAAGGCAAGCAGCGCTTCGGCGCCCGGTTCGAAGAACAGGGGACGCCGCTTCCTAGTCGGCGCAGGGGCCGATCGTAACAGCACCAGCGTGACACTGTGGTGGAGGACCCGACTGCCACGCAAAGAGCCCGGGTCCTAGAAATTTGTTTCTCATTAATTTTTTCTTATACCACGCGATAGCGGTCACGTACACCGGCGGCCGCGGACAACTATGGAGCCAAAATCGGCTGTTGTGATCTCATAACAGCTTTCGCTGTAACAAACTTCAGCGCCGACAATGCCCTCTCCACTTTCGCCTGCTTGACAGGCGCGCAAAAGTCCACTTGCGTTAATATAAACATCTCTGGTTGCCACTGTTCTCGTTTTTCGCACAATTTCAACATATCTTTGCTTTGGATTTCCTGTCTGAGGTAAAGATATGTTTGGATTTCCTGTCTGAGGTCCTCAAAATGTGACTCGTGCAATCTCTGGTTGCCACTGTTCTCGTTTTTCGCACAATTTCAACATATCTTTGCTTTGGATTTCCTGTCTGAGGTCCTCAAAATGTGACTCGTGCAATAGCAACGAAACGATAGAACATCTACTGTGTTTCTGTGGACGTTTTGTGAACGAACGAAACGTTCTGCACGATGCGCTGAACAAGTTAGACGACAGACCGTTTTCCGAAGAGAAGATCCTCGGATCGTGGCCCTACGCATCGCAGGCCAGCAAAGCGACGCGAGCATTACTGCTGTTTTTAAAATCGACCGGCTTAAACGACCGCTTGTAGGCATTCAATGGACAGGTGCATATGTACCCTGACAGTGCCTTCTTCCCTCTTCTTTCTTTCTTTTAATCCCTTCATCCCTTCCCCCCAGCGTAGGGTAGCAAACCGGACGCGCGTCTGGTTAACCTCCCTGCCTTTCCTTCATTTCCTTCCTCCTCCTCCTCCTGTCTGAGGTACGCGCTAATACTATACCCTGAGATATGCTCACATTGCATGAGCTCAGTTGTTCCGGATTGCGAAATTTTCTCGTGAACCGAAAAACGATTGAAAAAATTTCAGTTTCACTCCGGAACGAAATAATAGATAAAGTTTCGGTTACGTTTTCGTTCCGGTCAAAAATATCGTTTTTTTCGTTTTTCGTTTTCGGTTTTCGTTCCGTTCCGACACTCTGATTACATCCGCTGTCGCGATTCCTCGCCCGACATGACGCCTCTTTAGGGTCTTTTTGCGAAGGAGTTCCAAGCACCGGCGTGGCTCTGTGGTAGAGCACTCGACTGCCACGCATACGGCCCGGCTTCAAATCCCGTTCGATCCTTGATTATTTTTTTCTGACTGTGCGCGATAGCGGTTACAGACACCGGCAGCGGCGGCGGTGGTGGTGGACAACTGCGCCGCCAAAATCGGCTGCTGTTGCGACCTCATAACAGCCTTTGCTGTAAAACAACGGAACTGTGCTTTTTGCCCACATGAGAAGCGAAAACCTCCAGGCTTGACTGAAATAAGCAATCGAATGTATATTTAAGGTCCACTCCCCGCGCAGTTCGAGGTATTAATGCCTTTGGAGCAATCGTACTGATACTGTGCTCGTTCAAGGAAAAAAAAAGCGTGCGTCTTTGGCGTTACGTGTTCTGATGTCTCTTTAATTATTTTTCACGAGGGCGTGCATCCTGTCTCCAGCCCCTGTGGTCGCGTTTCGATGGGTTCGAGGCGCAAAAACACCCCTGTATATATATGAAGGTGCTCTCACTTGAGAATCGCCGGTGGCAAAATTAATGCGGAGTCTCTTCCTACAGGGTGTCTCTTAATATTGTAATTTCGACACGTGAGGTCAGAGAGATCCTAAGTTGATCTTGAGTACACTTGTACAGCGCAAGATACAACACGGACGACGCAGAATATAGAACGACATACGGCTTTTTCAACGGTCAATAAGATCATCAATAACTAAATTTCAGGACGAAAACCAACAGGCTAAATATTAATACAAGTAAAACCAACAGTAATTTTTACAGCTAAAATCGACGCAGACTATAACACCGCTTTTCGTTATTCGATAGTCGAGATTAAATATGTTAAAGCTTTTGGGGTTCGCTTTTCTGAAGCCCGTCACGGTGGTGTAGTGGTCATGGTGTAGTGGTCAAGAACCCTAGGGGGTCGAAATTTCCGGAGCCCTCTACTACGGCATCCCTCGTAATCATATAGTGGTTTTGCGACGTTAAACACCGACAATTATTACTTTTCTCTCACACCAAAATGGGAAGAGCATGGCAATTACATAATACAAAAAATTAATCCATAATACTGGAATAATAAATGGAATTCACGATTTATTACTCGCAAAGTTCTTAACGTATAAATATACTTCATTTCCTTGCTCAGCTTATCGCAAATAAGTATGGGCACCCACACATAGAGAAGTAATATGAGGCTCATAAAAGCTAAAAAAGGAAACTATTCCTTGCTTATTGCGAGCCTACGTCGCACTTGTTCAAGGGATATGCCATAGTGAAATTTAGTGATCTGTGCCGCTATAGGCCAGCGCAAGCGTATTTTCCACGTATTAAGGAAAGTAATGTCTTCTTTACTGAAATCTAAAATTCGGAAAGAAGTGCCTTCACCTATGAGACATGGCGGACGGAACTTCGGAAAGTCCCGACTTGCTATATCACATATGGCTTGCGATCCGTCAACAATAATTTGTGGCGTTTATTGAATTAATTGCACACGTTGGACATATATATCTCACCATTTAAGCTAATAATTGGCTGAATCTTTGATTATGTAAATTACATGCCTTTATAATAATTATTTTGAGTGCAATATTATTGATACAATATTATGTCGGCTTGCAACGATATATTTTACTTGAGCTTTCGTCTTTTTATTTTATTTTAGTTGTTATTGCTTCGTTCTATTGATAAATACACACCTCATGCTTTATAAATTTACGCATGACTCCATATAAACGCGTCAACAGTGTTTATTATTTAGTGTGTTTCTGTTTCTATGCTGTGGGTTATTGAGGACTTTATTGTGTTTTTCTTTGGGGGACGAAGTGTTCGGTTTTTATTGTTACTTTATTTAGTTCTTTTTTCTACTGTAGCGTGTGCATGTTGTGCTGCTCGTCCTCATTGTCATATGTGGTTAGGGAGCTGAGGGTTCTCAATCCGCTTGTTTGTGGCTTTTTCCTCGCCGTCCTCCATGTTCACTGGGAAGTAAAGCTTCATTCTTACAACTCCAAGACTAAATTTTTGTTTCTTACAGTGCTTAACCCACCTATGGTACGTGGCTGCTGATATGCAAATATTTGCAGCTGTCACTCTCCCGCTGGCGGTGCTTCTGAATTGGTATGACATTACGCAGTGCACATAGACGAAAACACAGCCGTAACTACGGATACTAAGCAAATTTTCTCGCAACATGTACTCCTTCTCCTTCAACTTTTTTTTTTCTCTTTCCAGGAACAACAAAGCAGGCTTTGCTTTAGCTTTCACAATATGTGCAGCATTCGGAAGTTTAGCTGCAGCGCAAACATACATTTGGCATCTGTTCCACGGAATCACCTTCGGAAACAGCGATGTGAGGTATTGTTCACATTGTTCCTGTAAAGAAAATTTATACGTCACAATGGCGAAGAATGCAAATGTGCTCACATCGCCAATATCAAGGAAAAAGATAAACTGAGGAACATCTTGCCCTAAGATTTTATTTTTTTTTTTGGCTAATTACAATTTCGTGTGCTTTTAGACGGTTTTCGAACACGCTGGAATACATCCATTTCAAGCCATTCGTCCACATCCCAACGTACGTCTGTGGGACTGTCTCTGGTTTTCTCTCCAACAGAGTGAAAGGAAGACCACTGCGCCAGGTATATAGTATACCTAGACCATGTTGAGTGTCATACACGTATACGGCGTGCGTTGCGTAATGGTCGTAGTCATCCAATTGCAGTGCTCCCTGTCGCACTGCCGAAAAAGAATTCTTCATGCTGTATTCACGTGTCGGGTGTTCGGGGCAGAGAAATACAGAGAAATTTTATCAGGAAAGCGGGGAGGTTAACTGGAATATAAACTTTCAGTATGCTACCCTGCGCTGGAGAAAGGTTGAAGAAATATCAGAAAGACAAGAGTAAGGAGAAACAGAAATATAAAGGTAAATAAAACACACAAAAAAGGGAGGTTTGAGAATTTTCCGACGCTCTCATTAGCGGAACGACTCAGTACACCCCTATCTGGTCTCGCAGTTTGCCAATACTGCTGTCCGTAAGTGCACACCAGCTTTCTGGCTGCCCAACACAAACTGTTTACAGCTGCACTCATTTTTCCCCCCCCAAATAGCGCGTGGCGAAAGATGATATACTGCCAAACTGAGTTACAATACCTTACAACACATGCCTGTCCACAGAAACCACTTTGGAAAGATAAGCAATAAAACTGTATTTAGATGGCGATTTAATATGTGCTGCCATCTGTGAGGCATTGTGAGACTCTTCATCGCCTCCGAGATGTCAAGCGCGAGGCGTATATTTTGGAAGCCATGCGACTCTTGCTTTAGATCAAAAACCTGTATGTACCATTCTCGCGCGCGCGCGTGTGTGTGTCTGTGTGCGTGTGTGTGTAACAATACACATTAATAAGTATGCACTTAGTGGTTGAAGTGCGCACCAGGGGCCAAGTTTCGCTATTGCGTTCAACTCTTAAAGGCGAAGCTTAAGGGTCCTCCAATTTTTGCGATACCTTTATGTCGGGCGTCTGCAATAAAGTTATATTCTAGTCCTGTATGTTTTATCACGCATATAGTTAATTTTGCAGTGTACCCACCCGGCGAGACCTGGGAGCTTTGTAACAATATTAGCGTTAGGGTTTTTGTGACGTGAGTCCTGATTTTGTTTCAGGTATGCTCATAAACGCCGATTCTGTCCTCGTTCTTTTTCGACAAATAGCTCTTACAGTGTAGAAACATAGGAGCCCCTTGAAAAAAAAAAAAAGAAAGAAAAAAAATACTGGCAGTCAAGGTCGCTCAGCCTTGAATCTGCCACAATTTATGGTGAACTGCCACAACTTGCTATCCAGGGCTCCAATATCACAAATACTTTCGTTCGTTAGCGCTCTTTTGTCACTGCCCGACCCCTTCGTTAATATGCCTAGCACGAGAATGGATTAATGTTTTTCCTTACAGAGAGCTCTATTGCGTGAGAGATTTTTGTGAACGCGGCCAGATTAAGTTGGCCTACTGTTTATCTTGTTTGGCTGAAAATGCCTTTCTTTCAATTACAGACAACACAAGCTCTCTGTTGGTTTCTGTCCGCCTGTCTTCTTTGTTCGGTCATGTTTGTGACGATTCCGTGGAATGACGGTCGTTTCCCGGCTGACTCTGTTACCGCCCTGTACGGAGGCTTCCACAGACTTGTCTGGGCACTAGGCCTGTCTTGGCCGTTCATTGCCTGCGCAAATGGAAAAGCAAGTGCGTGAGCTGTTTACGTGCCCCTGAGCGCTTTTGCCTGGCATCAGTGTATTTGTAGACGGTGAAGATATGGAATTTGGGAGTATGTGTGAATTTGTGAGTACGCGTGGAGTATTCATAAGGAGCAAGATCCTCTGTTCTCTGCATTTCTAAGAGCACTGCACTTTATGAAAAAAAAAAAGAATGGCGGAATCATAACTAAAACGAAGCCTAATAGCCGAAATCAGTGAATTGATTAGGACACGCCATGATGCGACACAAATGTACTGGTCTAGAGATTTTGCGCTTTCTTGGCCTCTTTCGCAGTGAACGGCCGCGGCCGCCGCATTTTCGATATCGCGAAAATGCTTGAGGCCCGTGTACTTAGATTTAGGCGCACGTTAAAGAACCCCTGTTGGTCTAAATTTTCGGAGCCCTCCACTACGGCGTCCCTCATAATCATATTGTAGTTTTGGGACGTTCATTCTCAACCATTATTATCATTATCTTTCGCGTTGAAGTGCATATCGGAAGTGTTTCTTCGCTATGTCCGCAGTGCTGATCTTGATCTCGCAGATTGTAGATAATGGCGTGTATGTCTGTTTGAGCACATGCATGTAAAGAAGTATATTTTGCAGTGTTCGCACCTCCGTAAGCTTAAAGTGGCTTTTTTTCTTTAATTTTTTTTTCGGAGGTTTCCTCTACAAATTCCTGGCATGGAAGGCGTTCCTACCGCTGTCCCGGCTCACTTATGGAATTTATCTCACGCACCTTCTCTTTCATCTGCTACGCATGGCCAACACAAAAACACCGATAAATGTGGACGAGTTCTTACAAGTACGTATTGACGCTTGCGCGTAAGTTTGCAAGTGCTGCTGTAGCCTTTCTTATCGTTCGTACGATTCTGCTGCTGGAAGTTCATGCAACTAACGGCATGTTCACGCACAGGTTTAACGAATAAATAACATCGTAATCTAAGCCCAAGTATTAATAAATAGACACACAGAACGCTATGATACATTCGTCATGTAAGGTTGATAAATGGCAGGGAAAAAATCACAATAACAGATGTTAATGCTAAACATACGCGCATAAATAATAAAAAAAATGACGTTCGCGACCAATCCTTCTTCTGAAAGACTTGGAAATGGGCAATCTGAATAAACTGTCAAACGAACCAACAACTTTAGAGGGATCAAATCGAGAAAAATTCAAGGACTGCCCTATTTGAGAGTTATTCAGGTTGAAATTTAAGTTTTTGGGGCGTTTTGTGGCTTTCTTAAATTTCTTAAAGAACGTACTAAAAGTAGGTTCTTTGGGATTCCCCTGGGCTCGCCTAGCACGCACTTTTTGCCGGTCTTGTTCAGCTTGTTTCGTGCCGTGCGCGCAAAGAATACAATCGAGCCAAGTGTCAGTCAGCAAAGAACAACGTTGCTTTATTTGAACAACTATTCATGTGTCTTAGATAAGAGAGGGAACACGTATAAGATAGCTTTCCGAGGGAATGTTTGTTGATTGCATCTTTAGTGGGCACGCGCAATAACGCTGAGTTGAAAACATGTTAACAGGATGCGCTTGTCTTTATCAAGCACGATACACAGCTGGCACCCCTGCGATGGTCTCGGGGTCGGTCGACTCGCGCTTGGCCTGCCATCGCTTGCGTTGCTGCTCCCTCCTCGCTCGGCGCTCAACCTCTCGATCGACAGACGAAACACGTACTACATCCAAGCCCATAGCAACTGCCAGGGGATGTCAACGCAGCGTGCCTCCGCCATGACCGCACAGACTAGGACGCGACGCGCGAAAGGCGTCATGCCTCTCGGGTAGCCCTGCTATGCCCCCCTAACCTCCCCTTCCTCCCTCTGCGATGTTCCACTGTCTTCCTCCCCCCCCCCCCCCCCGCCCAGCAATTTTACAGACAGGGCGCGTGCGCGTAGAGCATAATGTCAAGAGAGTGTATTTTGTCTGCTTTGACGGCACATGCAATTCTTCCCCACAACGTGGGAGTCAGTCATGACTGCATTGAGATCATGATTCGTAGACATATTAAAAGTTGTGTTTTGCCAAATGGCACAAGGTATTGCGAACATGTATTTTATTTGAAGTACTACATGTTTGGTACATGAAGCAGTGCGTCATTCATGATTGTGTAAATCGTGAACGCGCGGACACTGAGATTACGTAAAACATTGATATTTTTCCTGTGTATCTTTTCTAGCTAAGGAATTCCATAGGAACTTTTGGCCTCAGTGTGGCCTTGGCCTACGTGCTGTATATTATTTGCGATGGTCCAACACAGCAGATTGAAAGACTTCTCTTCAGGAAGACAGTGACCTCTCGTGCTTCGACATCTCCACCAGGAAATGAAACTGCAGCAAAACCCTGCTCTGAAGTAGTGAGCAATGGCACCGCCTAAACTCAGAGAGTGGCGTTTCTTCTCTCATTTCACATGTCCACAGAAATCGGGTTTCCTGGTTTATTCAATAAATGACGAGGTTGTAGTCATGAAATGCTTATGCTTCATTTTAATTTGGTATTGCTAATGCCTTAATAAGTGTTCCTATAGTCGGCAATAAATGTTTACGCGTCATGACTTGAAGAACGAAGAAGGAAACAAAGAATCAAATATAATTCCTGCATGGCTAATGCGTGAAATGCTTAAATCAGTTGTACATAGTGTTGATCGGATATCTCCCAGAGTGAGGTTCCAGGCCCGTATTAAGAAATCTGTTACCGCGCAGTGTTTCTTCATGAAGCACCCCCACCGTAGTGATAGGTGTCATAACGACGTGATAGTCACAGTGATGCCGAAATACGGTTAAAAATGTTTAGTGAGTACGGGCTTTTATTTCAGATAGCGTGCTCATGCGTTGCAGAAAATTTCAACAGATGTGAAACGTAAGCTTTCGACATTTGAATGTACATATCTTAGTGAACGCGACACTTAAATAAGAGGCGATATGGATAATTATGCCTGATCGGAACGTGGTCTGTTACATCACCTCCCTTAGCGGATTAATGTGTGCTTTAAATGTTAATATGTGAGGCACTTAGGAAGTATACAAGGATACCGGCGTTCGTAATTACGTACGCTACTCTGTAACCTCACCATAATGATCATGATGATGATATCCTCTTTCTGATGGCGCTCACCCCCAAAGGGGGATGGGCCAAGAACCGGGTGGCAGGACGTTTAAGGTAAAGACCTATGAATCTAAAAAAAAACTCTGAAAATTTAGACTAAAAATAAAACACCAAATAAATGAAAATGCTTAACGTGCAACCTAAGCCGAGATGCTCCGATTGAACTTCTTCGCCGTTTTAATGAGTCTTGGCTTGTTGATAATACTTCCGAACGAAGGAACAAAGAAAATTCCTATTCGAAGTTCATGTCGTATCTCTGAACTACACTTTTCAGTTGTGCGCTGAAAATGATATAGTTAAGAGTGATTCTCACATGCCTAATATGGTCTTTGGAGGGTTGTAGCATGTGTACTCCATTGCAATGGCGTGGTTTTGACGGGCTGCTTCTACACTGACAACACCATTGACCGAAGCGCACAAGCACGTTAAGCGTATATGTAGCCTTTGTTCTCGGCATCAAATGTGCCTATGTTTTAGTGCCGATCACGTAGTAACCTTACTGTACAGGCTGTTGGACTCGGTAGACGAATGCTATTTTCTGCATATGTAGCTTCATATCCAAATCGTTTATTTTTGTGCTAACTAGCACTATTAGAACTGCCACAGCGTCCCTCAAGACGGAGTTCTTAACACGATCCTTTTATTCGTCGATGTTGCTAAAACTACCGCAGATCTTCATACGTATACGCGCGCCCACATATGCATCAGCGCATCTGCGGAGACGCATCCCTGCAGCTCTGTGCCAGGCTCCAACGGGCCACAACCTTTACATAATCGTACTTAAATCAAGGCCCGAGTGTTCGAATAGAAGAGTGTGCGTTAGTGGGATTTATTTGCAGGTCAAGGGCGTGATGCCCAGTTTCGGTCAATACGCGAGCTGTTTCATATACGAATCTCACGGCATTTTAGACGGCAATGGCTACGCAAATTTCTCATGGGCTTTCCAATGTAAAAAAAAAAAGCTAAGGTCCGTTAAGTATCGCTGTAGATTCATGAGCGGAAAGATATAGGCCATTCATTCAGGGTCATGATTGACCTATACACACGGCACTTTTTTACTTTCTTTTTGCAATGCTATAGAGAGAGATAAAAAGGAAAGGCGAATACGACACTGCTTAGAGTCTGTCTCTAAGACCAGTGGCCCGCATGAAGCGCAATAATACTTTCAACGCCTTCTGTGCTGACGACAGATTCGGCCAAGGTCCCAAAACCCTTTGTTCCGACAGAGGGCGATTATCAAGTTTATCTAGCGCATACGAAAGTTCTTGTCTTGGTGCACTGAAACGGGGACACTCACACAGAATATGGCAGATCGTTTCTTCGCAGCTGCAATTATTGCATGTAGAGTCAAGTTCTTTAAACAGATGTAAGGAGCCTCAGGCTGGCTCGTCGACGTTTCGATATAGGTGGACCTATCTCTGTCAAAAGGCCCCTCGTTATCATTCACGGGTTAGCTTTAAAGCGTCAGTGGTGGTACTCACGAGGTGGAACTCGGTGTCTGTCGTCCGAAAAAAGACGACTTTAGAAGGGGGTCAACAATCTTATTTCACGCATGTGAGAAATGGCCTTGCTTACATGAGAAATGGCAGTGTGCGCAATTGCATTGACATGCGCGAAAAGGCATTGCTCGCCCACTTCCAAAGTCTTCGATTGCGGACGACAGATACTGACAGCGACGCCACGTGATTTCCACCACCGATGCTTTAAAGCTAACCCGCGAATGGTGACGAGGAGCCTTTTGACAGAGATAGTTTCACCTATCGAAACGTCGGCCAGCCAGTCTGTTTAAACACATTTTCATGACATTAACCCATTAAGGCCCAAGCAAAAACTATTTGTTGAATGTTATTGAAATTTCGCCCACTTATCTAACTACAGTAGACAAAAACATCTGGCAAGTTTCATAGCGTTACATCTATTCCTTCAGAAGTTATGATACTGTACTTTAGAAAGTACGCTGGGCTCTTGCGATAGCAATGCAAGCTGGCTCGGCACACGAATAGCCAGCATGCTTGGCCCTTGTCATACTAATACCAAAGTTGTTTTGGCACATGCAACTTGTCGAAGCAGCGACGCATCATGCAAAGCGTTGCACCATACTTTTCGCAGCATCAATTCTATTTATCACAGACAGTGCCCTTCAACCGTTTTTCAATCTTCTTGTGAAATGCCCATATGGATGGAGGGGACTGGCAGGCACACTGGACACGGAAGACCTCTCGATAGTTCTATTGTGTACACGGCACAGGTAGTGTCTTGCAAGTGTGCAGGTGAATGACAGCAGTCGACTCATAGAGGGTCTGAAAACCTCCAGTAGGTTGACAGATCCTCTATGCATTCAGTGCAGCAATGTTGATGATCTGTGTAAATAGGTGCTTCCATCTCATTTTACCACGAATGAAAATTCTGAAGTTATACGCAGCTTGATTGTGGAGGTGAATCTCTCCCGTGCCAATATTTCTCTAGCTGCTGACGATGTTTCGTGATGACACTACGTTTTTCTTTTGAGTTGATGATCATCTGCTTACAGAGCGTAATGGCTCGACTGTGTCAGAGTTCATCGCCATAGCAACTATGCTATTGTCTTTGCCCTTTACGAAAAGAAACTCGTTTCCCGGATCAAAACAGAAGCAGTCTTCCCGATTTCTTTCGTTCCATCAGGCAGAAGGCATTCATTCGCACAGCCGTCTTCCCCCTCCTCCTTAGCCGTTTGGGAGTGACAATTACTTCACCAAGAGGCTCTCGTATATCCCTGCCGGCATCTGTTGCAGTCTCCCGAGTCTCAAATGGCCGTAAAAACGGCATTCTTCTGAAGAAAATACCTGATTTGATCTCTGAGGCAACCTACAAGGCAATGCACATGTAAGCTCTCACAAAGGCCCAGTGTACTACAAAAAGTACACCAACATTTGATTACCCCTCAGAACAAAACTGTGCACTACAGCTGATTCTTGCGCTTCGCCTTGATTATATTGTTCCTTTTTTAGCACAACCAATCTGTTTTTTCAATATATACAGTGTAAAACCTTAAATTATTTGAGAAAATGTAGTAGTCGTCACATGCGTTCGACGGGCGCTCGTTTTCCAAAAGTTTAACAACTCGTAGCACAGAAAAAATTCACCTGAGTCAATATGTTCGATTAGGAGTGTCTTGCTGCAACCTTTAGCATCAAAAATGCTAATCAAAAAATTAGAATATTAGATAGTGCATTTTCTATTCCAAAAAAATGAAGTGTACTTTGTAAAGTACGCTGGGCGCTAATGGGTTAACCAGCGCAAATGACAAGGGATGGTTGAAAAGAGAACAGGACAGGCGCTGGCGCTGGTTCTCTTTTCAACAGTCCCTTGTCTGACATACAAGGGCTGTTCGACATCATGAACCAGTGAGACCCGTAGCCAGGGAGGAGGGGTGCGGGCAAGTGGCCCGTACCACCCCCCCCCCCCCCGAAATTCTGGTGGAGGGGGATGTTTTACGGAAAAAAATAAAGCTGGTGTTTTTCAAGGCTTTCAGCAAGTGCCCCACCCCCCTGAAAAAAATTCCTGGCTACGGGCCTGGAACCAGTACTAACTTGTTCAGCTTTCCACTTTAAACACCTTTTAGTGGGCACTGTGTTTCCACCTATCGGATCCCATCCTTATATTTTGCAGCGTAAGCTGTTATGAGCTCACAACAGCCGATTTTAGTGGCATAGTTGTCCGCCGCTGCCGGTGGCCGTCGCAGCTACCGCGCATAATGAGAAAAGCCTACGCTGTGACTGTGCTACGTCTCCCGCGCAGCCGTTTTCTTTCTTCCTTTTTTTTTATTGCGATACTGCTTGCCTGCACCGCTTGATCCCGAAAAACAACAACAACATCCATTTTACATTTAACATGCAAAGCAATGCTATTAGTACATGTTCAGGTCATAACCATTGCAATAAATGCCATTGGTAGAGAGCCTACAATCTTGTTTTACCTAGGTGCATGCTGAGGATATCAGAGCACGAAGTGCACAGTTCACCCGCATTCTTGACCATTGTCTCGCCTTTTTGTTAGTGGAAATACTTCAGGCTAAATTTTTAAGAATCATCACCATTTACGAGCCTTCCCTTCCCAATAGCTTCACAGGCTACAAGATCATCCTCCCCTTTCTGGTGTATATGTAGAAGCCATATACTAGGGATTACTAATGAGGCCAGGCATCATATACGTTAAAGAAAGACTATTTTATAGTTTTTGGACGAGATGTTGAAGACGACTTTCATATTTAGGCCTGCATGACCGGTTCGGTCACGGCCGCTGTCATAGTTCCAGCCCGTCCGATCATAGCCAAAATAAATTCCGAACGTCGCATACGACCAACGTTCATAGGATCAAAAACTAGATACCAACTTGATGAGGGCTAATTTGCACATATTTAGAACAGATGATGGAATAGAGCTACAGAGGACGAAACAGCGGACACCAAAGGAATGTGTTTAATGTTATTAGTTCCTATAGTTATGTCACAGTGCTAGATCATTGTCAGAATGTGCCCCTCACGTATAACCTTCTGAATACCCCAAGCATAACAGTGACGCGTAGTTATCAAACAGTGTGGATAGAACAAGGACACTAAAAGAACGAACGTTCGTTTGGTGTCCTTGTTCGTTCTTTTGGTGACTTTATTCTAGTCACGCTGTTTGATACCTACGTGTCACTGTTATACTTGCGGGACACAGAAGTTGAGGGGCACATACAATGATCTAGCACTGTGATACCACTATAGGAACTAAATTTTCATCGCGTATGCATGCAGTGTACGCAGCGAAATTTTACCGCGCAACTTCCGCCTGCAGATGCAAGTGCGCCTTTACGCTCGTGCGTAGCCCTGTAACTGCGAATAATAATACGTTGTGATCCTATTGTGACAGCCAACGCGTGTGACACCATGACGTTTACAGCTTGTCACCACTCACAAACACAATATCACTAAGCAAGGCCCCGTAATAAAGAGCATAAATAATTGTCTCGGCCAATATCTCCTTACTGACGCCGATATACCGCTGGCGGTATAAAATCCCCCTACGGCGTCTCTCATCGTGCCCATGTGTAGGTTTGTGATATGAAACCTCATAACTTCGTTTGATTTGATGAAATATTGATACGTCGTTGCGTCCTCATTTATATACTTATTCACATATATCTCTTGAGAACCGGTTGACACGAACAAATAAAATGCAGATAAAATATCAAAAATAATGCTAATAATATGCGAACAGTGAATACATGGATTAGATACGCATGTATTCTTCCATGCGAAAGTCGGGTCTAAAGATTTGAAAACGTACTTGTTATTCAGAACAGGCCGTGCTCGGAAAGGTACAGAAGGGACGCATGGGAAACTTTGTAAACAGTTATTAGCCCGAAGAACGCGGTAAATATTAAGCAATATGATTCAGATGCGTGGTAAACTCTCCCACCCATCGTTCATTTCCATGTCCATTACGGCCCTCCAAACCGACAGCTTGTTTTCCAAGCGAAGTGATCAGAACATATTGTTACGGCGGCCATCGGTTCCAAGTTCTCCCACTATTTTGTTCACTTTTACGTCGTACTGTGACATTTTCGCTTTGTCTCTCTAAAATTTACTTCATTGGCACGCAGTGCTCGCCTCGTTTGTCTTCCTCATTAGCCTGCGTAGTTGTCACGGTTACGCGGCACGGCCTGTGCCCTTCGGATTGTCCGTGACGCTGCCGAATGCAAAATACTCGCAGAACAAAGCGCGTAGATTGGCGCAGCCGCGATCAGGCGTGCCGTGGCGATCTTAACGATGGCGTTTTATTTACTCCGCGGTGGTCCACGCTCCGTGGACGGCATTCCAGTCCCTTAAGGGTGCCCCTCGATGGTATGTTAAACCTCCTCCCCTCGCCGCCATGTTCGTGCATGCAAGTTTATTCTCAATGCGCGCGAAGGCGAGTCCTTGTTACCGCGGCCGTTCTACAGTTCCCGTCCTGACGTCTTCCTCATCGCTGCTCCCTCGTGTTCCGCCTCCTCTATCAACCCGAGCGCCGCATAATCTGCGCTCAACGGAGCGTGTACGACGATGCACTGTTCCGAGTCGGAGATCCGATGATGCGGACAATTCGACACCGGAGGCCCGCTTGAGCGGTCCGCTGTGCCTGTAGGCAGGTCGTAAAGTTATAGCCGCTTGTTTACGCTGTTATTAGCCTGTCTATTTCTATAAGGCCAGTGCGTCCACGCAGCTAGAAAGCACTTACTGACCAAATACGTGTTGCTTAGGCAGCGAAAGAAAGGAGATGTCAGCTTGCTCGTCAGGCCAACGAGCTGCACGGAAGCTCTAAGAAGCGGTCGCCCTGCGTACGTATAGTGAGGCAGGTGTATATGTGATAAGCCGCAAGCGCGATGAACATGATAGGGAGCAGCAGGCTTCGGCTGCTTGGCTACGTTGTCGCCCACCTTGTCGTTGCCGCCGAAGGTGCCTATGAGACCACCACTACCGTGGCTGGAGCAACAACGACCAGCGAGGCAACCACGCGCAGCTTCGAGGCTGATGTAGATGACGCCCTGAACCTGCTTTCTCGAAAGGCACTACCACTCGTCTCGGAGCTGCTGACGAGCGGGGAGCTCGGCCCTGCCTGTTCCTCTAGTCTCATCAAACTCTTCCTGCACTTGAGGCTCAAGGAACCATGGGCAATACGCAGTGAGTACACATTTAGGTTAGCGGCAGGTTTTATCGTTGTCGCTGAAGTGAACAGCCAGCATTAAGTGAGCTTTTTACTTCAGCGGCTAAGGCAGAAAAAACATTGGCTATAGTCATATTAACCCTTTACTGCACAATCTTTTTTCGTCGTAATATTATTCATGGAGATGCATTGAAGCATAACAATAGCTGTACTACCATTTAAAATGACCTTCGTTGATGCTTACAGTTTGCATTAGCAGAAGAAAAGATACGTTGCATATTTGCAACAATGAGCAAATAGATAACATGTTGAAGAGGAAGGATCCTCAGTGCGATTCGAACTCAAAAATTTATTAGCACATGACACAGAGTGGGTGCACTCATTTTGTAATGTGGTACCAAAGAAAGCAATTTATCTTGCTTGTTGAACAAACCTGGTTTCCACACTTCTAGCAGTACGTCAGGCAGATTCCCGTGCAGCCAGGAAACTTACAGCGCTTTTCCTCATTAGGTTGAACATTTGAAGGAGGAAACAGATCGTAAAAAAGCGAATAAAATTTGTGCCAAAGCGGAGCTAAACACAGACAGGACCACTTTTATTACACGTTCCGGGCTTGGTCAAGGAACGAAGTGAAAAAAACATGGCTGATCCCTCCGTCATAGGAATCGGTATAACACGAAAGTGAAACATATCTACACAGAAGTAGTGCTTATTCTGTAATGATATATGAGAGCTTGTACAATGTATATTCGTGTTTGGCAGCTATAGCACCTAGTGGCGTGGATGCACCCATGCTGACGCCTAGTTCGTAGAGGTTCTTTGCTTGAGCCGCAAACGCCTGCGTCCCGCTGGCCTCCGTCTCGCTCCACCAAGGCATGACATTCGCCCGTCGAAATCGTGTCCTTTCTGCAACACGTATTGCAGCAGTTTTGTTAGTCGGTGCTCTCGCAGTCGAAGTTGTCGGCGGCGGAGAAATCCCGTTGGTGCATGTGGAAGCTGCACTACTCCGATGAGCCGGCGCACGCTCACACGACGCGAAATGCAAAGAACGTAACTTCGTCTAGGCTCCCTCGGTGACGCCAGCGCGGCCAGTGTCCCTGTCCGGTATCGAGACGCTTTAACCATGACCTCTGATATCGCACGCAATTACGGAGTAAGCGCTAGTAAGAGTCGATCGTGACGCATTACTTATTTTCACCTCTCACAGACGGCGGCACCACCCCCGCTCCGCCCCGCCTATCTACACCGCCAACAGGGAGCACCATGCGCGAGAGAATGTTTGAAAGATATAAGGCGCGTTCGTGAGGTGTCCAGCATCTGCCAAGCTAGCTTAGTTGTCATCTTAAAAAACACAGCGCTTATTTAGACAGGGACAGAAGAAACATCAAACGAGGACGTTTGATGTTTCTTCTGTCCCGGTCTAAATAAGCGCTGTGTTTTTAAGATGAATCCGTACCAACGAGCTCGCATTCAAACTCTTCTAGATTAGCTTAGTTGGTTTGGTGTCGGGCGCTTAACGTCGCGGCCGCAGCGTCGTGGGTTCGATTCCCAGCGGCGGCCGCTGTTTTGTTTGTTTTCTTTCTCACCCGTTGGCGTCCATTCTATGAACGTCATATCCGGTAACGGAAGTACTGGGTGGACGCAGGCATAAACACTTCCGTGTTAAAAAAAGGGCGAAGCAATGAATGCGATAGCAAGAAACTAATGCTATACGAAGTGAGGCTCGCCAATGGATACTCTCAGTTTGAACAGCGCTCATGTTACAAAGGCGGCCGAAGCAGCGAAGGAAACTAGCGTGCTTCAAGTGTCGAGCTGTGACACTTGATAGTTCGCGCTCATCTTCTGTTTGTTCGTTTAGCGGCGTCGTTTAGCGGCGCTCCGTAACATGAGCGCGGACATCACGGTTAAAGCTTGAAACATCCCTCTTGCCCTCACCACGAGAAAACTGCGCGAGCAGACAGCGGAAGGCCAAGGTTCTCCTTGCGCAAATATAAGAAGAAGCGAGCGAGCTCGCCGACGACTTTTAAGTGCGCTCGTCGCGCTCCTAGCGCCATCTCGCTGGTAATGAAGAAACGCTTATGAGCGTCGGCCATCTCTGAGTCCGTCCAGCGGCAAAGGGTGTGTATATAACGCTCGCCGTTAGCTGCGTTCCGTGGCGTAGTGGCTAGCGCCACTCGCTGCGGAGCAAGAGGTCCCTGGTTCGATTCCGCGCTTCGGAAGCATTTTTCTGAATTATTTTTCTTTGGGGCTTATATATATATATATATATATATATATATATATATATATATATATACATACATACTTATACGGTGCATGACGGCGACGGGGGCGGACATTTTCTAGCTGAGACTGTCCATATAATTGCTATCGCAATAAAAAGAGGAGCGCGAGAGCACGAGAGGCGGGGACACTCGTAACAGCATGAGGGCAGAGCGGAACGTGTAATCAAACAGCACCACCGTAAGCAGTGTTTTAGCGGTATGGCCCAAAATTTAGAACGTAAAAGCACAGACGTACGGATACACCCGGCATGAAGCGACGCTGCAGCGCGCGAATACACCGACCTCCTACAAAAAACCTGGGCCTACGAACTGAAAACGTACTGCCCACATGTTGAATCGAAATGGACTTACACTCGGGGTCATCGTCACTCCCTGAGAGGTCACTGTCTTCCCTACCAGAAGGACTTACTCGGCTATAGAAATGTTTAGGACGCATTTCCATTTCCGAGAAGAAAAAACCGCACGTACACGTAGTTGCATTTGCGCAACGTAGCAACGTTTTGTCGCCAGGAACAAACCATTCCGAGATGACAATGTTTATTTTAACACGAAAGTGTTTTATGTCGAGGTCCACCAAGACTTTCATGACGTATTCCCGTCAGAGAAATACGTCAGCAAAATGAACGCCATCAGATGGCAAAGAAAAGAAACCATAAGATGACAGGAGTCGAACCCACGACCTCTGGGTCTGCGACAATGTTTGGCGGGCGTTTAGCCCACTGAACTACCGCAAAACACGTAGAGGCGCGCATATGAACGCGCCTTTTATCTTTCACACTTTCCTGTCGCAGTGCTCTTCGTTGGATGGATGGATGGATGCTATGAGCGTCCCCTTTATAACGGGATGGTGACATTTGTGCCACCAGGCTCGAAAAAAAAAATGAAAACTTGGTTGCCTCTGTAATTAGCTCCGGCAACACACCGTTGCTATGACCGTCCCATTCGGCGCCTTTCCAATAGGAGAAGTGTAATTTCGCCAACGCTTCAACACAAGTCGAAGTGGCGGCTTTAGCCGAAGCCTCGCTCATAACATCCATCCATATCGAAAAATACTCCGACGCACGCTTGGTTGTTGCACCGCGTTCCCCGCTCGCCCTGTGATAATTAACGGCCAGGCTAGAGGGAAGACACGACGCTCGTCGCGTTTCTCTTCGCTTTTCACGACGCTTTGAAGGAGTGCATATCGAGTATCAGTGTTTACTATGTGCTTGTTGATGCCATCTTTGCGGGGGATTCACCATATGCGGTGTCCAGGTATATCTTGACAAACTGCAAGGGTTAAATCATGATCATGGGCGTTAGTCCTCGGTACAGAGATGTGCCACTAGGTGTCAACGTGGGTGCGTCCACATCAAGCGGCACCATGTCTGCCAAACAAAAATTGGCATTGTACAAGCTCTCATATATCAATGCACTATAAACAATGAACTACTTCTGTGACGATACGTTTCACTTTCGTGTTATACCGTTTCCTATGACGGAGGGATCAGCCATCTTTTTTGGAATCTACATAATCAGGAGGATGTGTGACAGAGCGTAAGAAATATTAGCACGTTTTATCATCTGCAGAAATGCACTTATAATTGTCAAAACATTGCCTGTCTCACTGCACGCGGCGCGCGCAGCGTCCCAGCGTCCGTCGTGGATGTTTTGGGAATAGTTGCGCGCGATGAGCACAGATAGCAGAACAAAACGGCGCGTTTTTCAAAGCAATGTTGTGGAAATGCAACAACGTATACAGGCAGCTCCAAACGGACTTTCCTTTTGTTTTGATCGCCATTTATTGGATTGTTGCGCAAATGCAACAAGGTGCCGTAAAGGGTAAAGCGTACTTGGGCAATCCTTCTCGCTGTTTGTCGAGCTCAGGCGGAGGCTTTATTTCAAGCAAGAAAGAAACGCATTTATTGCAGCCCTGAAGACATACTGCCATTCTTCAGTAAGCGCTTTATGTAAAACAGACGTTATGTAACATACGTAACGTATTACATTAGCAATGGCTGTTGTTCTGCATTTCTATGCTAATGCACCTTTTTTACCACTTTTATGCGCTACAAGTTCTAATTAAGTAAGGAAATTCAGTCGGCACCATCCTTCACTGTACCTATTATTATTATTATTATTATTATTATTATTATTATTATTATTATTATTATTATTATTATTATTATTATTACTACTACTACTACTAGTCTCCGATGAACGCAACCTGGGTCTCTAATGTGGATTCTATCGCTTCCCCTCGATTGCGACCCCTACAAATCTGATATTCAATACTCGGCTGGTTATGTTTAAAGAAATCTGATCCCTCTGTAGAGAATACAAAGGTAAAGAAAAGGAGCAGGACCGTCCTCGGCAGAAACATGTGAAGAAGCCCAGGAGCGAAGTGGGGTCCTGAAGACGAAAACCGCAAGCGAGGAGGAAACCCTCTCCCCAACTCGGACGGAAGGGCCGGCGGCTCTTAACGGGGGCAGATGCGACTCAAAGACTGAGCAAAGAAGACGTTTTTTGTATTGATGCACCGAATTTACGACATGCTCTTTACGCAGGGCTCGAACTTGTATGCACCACCATACACGCCATGCTTATGAATACATGCAGCTAAAAGCTCTGTATGACGCGAAATTTTATCGATACAATTTGATGAAACGAGACGTCATGAACTACCATTTTGTTTAACGTGCTGGTGGATAAATGATGCAACCTGTTCTTGTCAAATGACAATCCATGATTTCACAAAAAAATGGTGTACCACCAGACAGCTATTCTTGTGTGCCGACCTACGCCCAATAGATAGCTTATTCTTACTTTTAGTACAGCTCTCGTATATATGTGTTGTGGTTGTTTTTGTTGCACAGATGTATTTTTAATCGCGTGATATGATTTATATACTTATATATATATAGCTCGGTTCCACATAAGTTTTGTGGTGTACATAATACAACCTTATAACGCGCTAAAATACATTTTTTTGCGGTAGTTCAACACAGTCGGCAGTAACTTCAGATGATAAAACTAATACGGTTGCCGGAGTGACTATATATATCTGACCAGCGAAAGTACTTTATCGACTGCATCAAGAGCTTTCGAGAAGTACTAGTGGCTCTTATTGCGATTCGTGCCACTCAATGCTCACCATGAAGAGCTTATGGCAGTGGGATGGCTAGCCAATAATTTCCAAATATGCGAATGCACTCCAGAGCATACAGCTACAGATGTGTCATGATAAAATGCACGGGAACTTGATATAGAAATATTTGTGGAGTTTAGTGTAAGCTATCAAGCAAGGACTGTGTAAGCATGGGCCTCAGTATAGCTGACAGATACAAGGATACGGTACCTATGTCACGCCATGCCATGGTGCTTGTAAGCATAGGCGAGCCTTCAGTTCTGATGATCTTGATTAGCGCGTTTTATATATAATTATAGGATATTGTACGATGTTCCTTTCATATCCAAGTTTAGTAGTTGAAAGTCTATCATTTTGTCGTTCACGTCTTAAACTTGTGTGTAAGCTTGTTGCGCTACGGAGGAAATATGGACTCCTTAAATAATATATCGTCACCACCGACGCGTTCTTTTAGTGGTGACCGCCAATGGCTTGGTTCCGACCAACCTGCTCGAGGGCAGCCTGGTGAGCTTGGGCGGCTACGAGCAGTGCCTCAAGACCCGCTTTCGTGACTACCAGGGCGAGCTACTATTCAAAGGCCGCTACTGCTCGCTCTTCGCCCAAATGCCCAAGGATGCGATGCGGGATCTCGTGAAGCGCTTCCACGCCGCCGGCATGTTACGCGTGAGTTCAACTCCACAAGCGACCGCAAAGGATCGATACAGGGGTACTTGGTATAACGGATATCTGTAAGGAGTGATCTGTGTTCAAAATTCGCAGGCATCGAAAAAGAAGTGTTACAACTCCCGGAAAACACGCCAGCTAAATGTGGCAGTAAAGGAAGGACTTGTGTACGAAACCAAACCTGAGATAGCTAATTTGTTAAGATGGCAGTGGTCTGTACCTTACGTGCTTTCTTAAAAGCCGGCATCCAGCCATGAGGTGGAAGAGATGACGTTGAACGTCTCCAAGGTATAATTGATAAAAATAACCTACATGAAATCCCGGTAAAGCACAATCTGTTCCAAACAAGTGGAGGCTTATGGAAGGTGCACCTAGGCAAATAAGAAACTTTATGGCGTCATGATTAGGCCCAGGCAACGCGAGGTTATAGTTTCAATCCTTAAACGTCATCTGTGGATGCAGTGTGGTCATACAGGCTCGCGACGAACAACGGGTGCCAACAAAATGAAATGCATCAAGTCAAATGCCGCAGAGAGACCTCAAGTGGCAATTAAATTGTTTAAAACACACAAAACATATTGACAGAAACAGGGCTACTACAGGCGAACGTGATGCACGCATTTTATTCACAAGTTATACTTGTTAATATTTTTAATGCAATATATGAAATTAATCAGTGAATTTAAAAAAAATTCTAAGGTATCCCGAGCACGATGATGAGATGTATTTGAGGTGATATATACAATGACAAGTCGATATGTGCATGTCACTGTATACTGCTAACATTCACTGTTTTAGACTTCTTACCGATGACAGCTAAATTCGAATTAGCGACACAGATTAACAATGGTTTCCTATGGCAAGAATTGCCATTCTTATTGCCTGTGCCCGTTCCAACGGACCATTCTTTCGCATGGCCAACTTGTTGAGTCAGTCTAGTAACAAGTTGTTGAAACGTGAACTCATTTCATACGTATTATAACTTTCAGCCAATAAGCTCTCGAAGTGCTGCGCTTTACAACAATTATTTTATACCTGAGTATCTTTACAATCATACATTCGCAGGGTCGGAAGGATCCACTGACTGCAACTACGGACACCGGCTTTCACAGCATCGACTTCAGAGTAGGGATATGCCTACCCTCACTGTGCTCACGCTCTGAAATAGATTTTTTGTTTAGTTCAAGTAAGAATTGCTTTTGTTACGCGCTTATTTCCCGTGTCCACGCGCTCTAGCACGATTGCTCTTCCGCAGTCTTTGGGACATAGAATTCGTTATGTGTATAATGGCGGCTGTTCTTGTTTTGATTGTAGCATCACGTTGTAGCCATCTTCAGGCTCCACAGCACTGCTGTGTAGCGTTTGATTTCCATTTCTTGCTTTTGCCGATAATTATCACCCTGAAGATGGCTTTACGTGCAGCGTTTTCAAAGTGGGGCAATCAAGGCAGCAGAAAACATGGGGATACATTCTTGTCTTTTAAGCTATGTTGCTTGCTCTTTAAGTTTCAGTCAGCATAGTGCAATATAAATCAGGAATTACTTTCAAAAAGCGACATTCTTCTATGTCTACAGAGACAATCCAGCACGTGCTAAAGTGTACGGCTTCCTGAAGATGTAAAACGCAGTCTTTTATAAAGACTCTCCAGCCTGCACCTTCTTGCAGTAAAGAATTATGAACTTCGAAGCAACTGTAAGCAATTGCGAGTCGGATACAGTGGTCGCATTCTAGCTTATGGAGGGCTGTCTCGTAAAACCGGATACCATATATGCAACAAAACAGTGTTCAGACAATAGCACACTCCGTGTTTACTTGACATGCCATTTTGTGCGTTCGAAAGTGTTGTCGACAACGTCGTTTCCTGCTACAGTGATTGGACGCGCCGTGCAACGGAAATCTCCGATCATCACCTGCCTAAATCTCTTAGATTTGTTTTAATTGAACAACAATGTATGGTGTTTCTTTCGCTTTTCATCTCTATTCTTGAATAATGAACTGTTTACATACTATAGTAAAGCTCAGTGTGATAATAATGCAGTTCGACGACCTTAAATTCGAGATCATTGACAGAGTACATGTCTTGCCGCAATGACTTTTAAAAAATGCCGCCTTTAGATGCATGTAAACCGAAGAGCTGGTTCAGACCAAAGCTAAGGTCAGACCAAATATAAAAAATATCCGGTTATTATAAGGCACTGCAGTCCGGATGAGGAATAATGCCCAGTTAGAAACTAAGGGATGCATTTCACGAGCGCAAAGAGATGTGCTTCACAATAGTAACGGTCAAATAAAAAAGAGGACCTGAAGACGACTTGGTACGATTTCCACCGAGCGCTATCGTGTTGCAGACAAATACTTTGACTACATGCGCGATTTTATTAACGCTTTCGCTAGATTTTTTTACAGTTTTACGGTAATGAATATGCGTGGAGCTACAGGCAAGCACGTTCAGTGCGTGCAGAGTGCAGATACCAGCGATCGGAATTGTCGCCATATTATTTTCCTCTCAATCCACAGTTATGAAGCTATACGGGGTCAATGCCACGGTTCGAGGGTGCAGAACAGATGACCCAAAATCATTAACTCTACTCCAGGCCTGCTCCATGTAAGTTCCTCATTGAGAATTCTATCGGTGCACTCAATTCGGTGTAGCCTTCCGTGTTTATTTACTATATCAACGCGTCGCATGTCTCTTTCAGCGCACTCTTATGCTGTTTAGCCTTACTTTTATGCGCTGGAACAGTCGCGGAGTGCTATCTCAAGCCATCAGGTGCTACGAAACCAAGCAAACTATCTGGTAAGTGCCCAGCATTTCAGGAACAGAAAGGTATCTGAGAGTTCTTTGTTTTTTTTATTACAGCGATATTGCAGTAACTGTAGACACAATTAATAAAAAGAAAGCATAAACTGGGTATTTTGTCACTGACGTTAACCAAAAGAAAGAAAAAAAATTGTCGCTATAGTGCTTGCCGTTTTGAGCTACCTTGTGACCGCTCAAGCACAGGTGAGGGCGCTGGAGACTTCGTCCAGCAACAACAGCAACAACCGCAAATCAACGACATCAACATATTACCTCCCATCCCAGGATCTGTAGTGCTGTAATTAATTTCATTCACTGCTACATATACCCTCGACAACAAATACCAGAGGGTTTAATATAGGAGTTATGGTATTGCCCGGTTGAGCTTGTAGTAATAGGTTTAATGCTGCAGAAATACGGAAATCCAGAAATGCTCATGTACCTAGTTTTAGTTACGCATTAAATCAGCCTGTCAGCAGGTCAAGATTAATTGCTAGTTGCACCCCCCCCCCCTTTCGAATGGTGCACGTGAACCGTAATTACGTCGTCTTTAACTTGAGGGAATTTCAGTGGGCAATTATCAACGAACTATCACCCGAATTCATCTACTGACGATGTATAGACTGCTGAGAGATGATCTAGACCACCTAATACCTGAATGTGCATATAATATGTTGACTAATGTCGATATTTCATGACCCCTTATTTATTCTCTACGCATACGAAGAATATTTAAAGGATGCGCATTTATTGTCAACATCTGCGGCCGCTGCATAGTCAATGCCTGTCTAAAAATTCAGAAATATATGGGGCGAGATGTTAGTCAAGCAATAGTTGTTACGCTGGAATTATTTCTCTCTGGGACGTCCTTAACAGTTTCCTTAAGTTAAACTGCTGTGGCGTACTGTATTGCATTTTAATGCCGTCGCTCAGTGGTGAGGATTATGAAAGCAGCAGCGATCTGGAAACGCTGAAGCTCCTAGGGCCTAAAAAAATAGCGCAGCTGACGTGCACGTCGCTTAAGTCGGACAATGCGCATCCCAGTCTGCCTCGTATCTGCGAACGCGTGATCAGTTAAAACAAGGGTTATATGTATAGAGGAAGGTTAAGTGAAAGGCAGGGAGGTTAACCAGAAGAAAGTTTTGCGGTTTGCTACCCTGCACTGGGGAAGGGGTAAGGGAGGATAGAAGGTAAGGAAGGAAGGAAAAAAATAAAGAAAAAAACGCACGCACCCTCAAGCACGGGAGCGTCATAATCGTTTAGTGAGGCCGGTTGAGCGCAGAATCTATAGGTTTGAAACCGAATATTCCGAAGCACATTCCGTTACTTTACGTTATATACACTGATCCTAACAATCTACCTATATGCCATGAGTTTTATAAGTGGAGGCCGGTTTTTAGGCATTATAAAAGCTCACTTTAGGCGCCAAAAACAGGCAGGATAGGCCGAGAACATCGTAAATATAGGCACAATAAATTTTCACATAAGTGCAGATAATTTTACACGAATACGTGCACTTCCTCTATCTACGACAAGAAAACAAATATGTTATTGCTTAAGATGGCACAAAGGCGCCAACAGTTGACCATATATAGCCTTGCAATTGTGCTTTGTCCCGCAGAGTTCGCAGAACACGGTCTATCCCGTGTTCTGCACGGTGAGTCAAGTGTCCACTGTTGAATCAACGCACTCCTGGGTGTCTTTTCGGTATGACTGAGAAGGGCAGAGCAGGAGCAGAGAGCCATATCGCAAAAAGACCAGGGAGGGACCCCTCCTATTTGCCGGATGGAATCGCGTAGAGCTAATTTCTCTCCTGACAATGAACCTCTGGTGTAGCCAGGTGGGGGGGGGGGGGGGTTCAACCCCTCCCCTCCTCCCCCAAACACTTTTCAGTTTTGCGTGTGTGTATGTACACGCACACATAGAAAAGCATGCACGAACATACATTAAGTATGGTTGAACCCCCCCCCCCGTAAAACATTTCTGGCTACACTACTGCAGTGAACACTTTAAAAAGTTAATTACAAACAAAATAAAAGCTGCGTGCACATAACGTTTTATTTCTTTTCTTGCTCTTCGCACTCCTTTCTGCTGACTGCTCTCCGCGGTTTCCCATTCTCCAACCGCTCGCGCCATGTCAGAGCGGCAGCGAATGCTCGCCTGCGTGTCCCACTTCACTGCTGCTAGCGGTTGTTTCCGGGAGTTGGTTGAACTAAAGGACTAGGTTGAACCCCAAAGTTCCCAACAGCCAATATTACGCGGTGACATGAATAACGGTCTGAAACAGCACCCGGGAGCGAAACTTGAGGCTAAATAGCGTTCATATAAGCGCCAAAATGGAAAATAGGTATTTATAGGCATTTGTAAGCTTTTAGGCACGAACGCCAAAAATAGGCATTTATAGGCACTATAAAAACACTATAAAAGCTCTTCTTAACCTCTAATTCATGCTCATATATCAAAATGGCGCGATAGGAGCGCATGGAACAAAATAGGCATTTGCCTAAAATCCGGTCTCTAGTTATAAAGCTGGTTGAAAGTGTCAAAAAATTAACTTACCGGCTACCTAATTAAAAAAATGCAGGCGGTTTGCACGAAGTCGCGCAAAGCTTGGCACAGCGAAGCATGGACCCGTCGCCGCTCGTACTCCCCGCCGACCAACACGTCTAGCTTCGAGATGCGCGGGTTTCTCCTCGGGAGTACGCAGCCAGGCTATGCGCTATGGAGCGGAGGATGCGCGTGTTGTCTCCATCGGTGGGCGTGGCTTAGCTACTGCACATGCGCGACTTGGCCAGGTGGTGCGGTATCCGGTCGCTTGACGACGCGATGCTTGCTTCCTCTTTCTTTTTATCTTTTAGATGCGAAGTATCTTAAGGTCGAGCTCAATCCGGCGGTGGTGGTGGTGGTGGTGTGCGGCGTGACCACCCTTACCGCGCATGCGCATACCCTCTCCACACACCTCCTCTTCACTCACCCTCTCCCCTTCCCCTCTCTACATTCCCTCTCCCCTTCCCCTCCCCACTTTCCCTCTCCACATTCCCTCTCCCCTTCCCCTCTCCACTTTCCCCTCCACTGTCCCTCTCCACATACCCTCTCCACTTTCCCTCTCCCCTCCCCCTCTCCCATACCCATCTCCCCTCCCCCTTTCCACTCTTCCTCTGAAACGCGGGCTAGACATGCCGAAATTCTCTCCTGCGCAACGCCGCGATGAGCTCGAGCGCATGCGCGTCCCCTCCCCTTCTCTCTCCTCTCCTACGCTGCCCCCCTCTCGCCCGCCTGTCGACCGCGTTCCCCGCTCGCCCTGCGAGCATTAACGGCCAGGCTAGATGGAAGATACGACGCGCGTAGCGTCCCTCTTCGCGTTCCACGACGCGAGGTCGGTAGCATGCCCAACGAACGCCAACGGTACGCGATCGTGCAAGTGCTCCGGCTTCGCATCACCTCATGGTCCCCTTTAGCGGGAGATGATGATGATGATGAATTAACTTTATTGATTGCCCTGCGAATTGGTGGGATGGGCCTGGATCCCGCCTAGGCTTCGGCCAAGGGTTGCTGGCCCTTGGCGGCTTCCTCGGCTCGCTGGACGGCCGGTGTAATTTTTTTCTCTCTCTACTTCTATCGCTTTCTTTCGTTGATGTTCTCTCTGTCTCTCTTTCTATTTCTTTCCGCATTTCTTTCTCTTCTTTTCTCTCTTCCTCATTCTTTCTATGCTATTCGCTACTCTCTCCCTCCTCCTTTCCCTCCTCCTCATCATCACATCTCTCCTCCTCACACTCACTTCCCTTTCCCAACCCCTTGCTACACTATACTTTACGAGGCTGTGCCGTACTCTGCTAGCGTGCCTGGATAGCCGAGTAGTTAGGACGCTCGCCTTCGGATCTAGGATACGCGGGTTCGAATCCCGGCAAGAATTTTGCCGGAAAGAATGCCGGCAAGAATTTTTCTCTTTCTCTTTCTTTATACATTTCTTTCCGTCCCTCTGTTTGTTTCTCTTTCATTTTTTCTCTCTCTCTCGCTATCTCTGTGCTCGTTCTCAGGTAGCCGTACAGTGGCACATTACCCGTTAAGATGGTGATAGTTTTCTGCGATCGACTTAGAAGCAACGATTTGGTAACCAGAGTCGCTGTTGAAAAAAGAGCTATTTTCAGGTCAGTTCCTTACATCCACATTCAATGCGTATACGCTATAGCATGTAATGAAAAAATAGGAAGATTACCAAGAGACCCACTTTTACTCACGCAAACATCTATAACATGTATAATGCTTTTGTGTATGTATAATTTTCTTTACAATATTAGTGTTCAGATCGTTACTCATCTGGTCTGCGCACAGAAACATGACATTGTTTCCCAAGTGTTTTTTTTTTTTCTTGCAGCAGCTGCCCCCGTCATGGTTTTGTGTTGGTTCTCTGTCATTTCAAACACACAACGCCTCTTCGACGTCAGCAAATATGAAGGAACACCGCGCAAAAATCTGCTGTTCTTCAGTGGAGCCAAATTGATCCTGTGCTTCTGGGTTGTCTTCTTTCACTCTTACACGCTGATTCAGCCGGAGTTCTACCGTAAGCGGTGTTTCTCTTTATGTTTACCATGAAAGCAGTCTTGGTCCACAAGAAGCACGGAGCGCGTCTCAGCAGCCCCAAAGCCTGTTTGTGCATCGAGTGGCTCGCGCGGCTGCGGTAGTGATCGAAACATTTCGAAAATTTTGCTAGCGGCAGCAGCGTCTGGACAATTACAGGGAAAGTGTCAGCCATATAGTAATTGAAAATGGATCACTATACTCTATCTAAAATAATTCCTTTGATATTCACTTACACTCGAGCGAAAGACTTGAATAGCACCAACACAACAATGTTTTTAGGAAATAAAACACTCTCAATACGGAGTCTGCTCATCCTGTATTCACAAACTTAAACACGCCTTTTAAATGGTGTGTTCTTTTCTGTTGTACATTTCAAATGACTAAGTGATAATTAAAACAAACGTTAACATGCGAATAAGTGCAGAGACAAGCGGACAGTCTCCGTTGTGTTGTGTTATACAAGAGCTTCTTTAGAGAGACTAAGGTGGCAAGCACCTCCTCGGGTTTTCCATTTTTGTATATTCCACTTGCAAACTTGTGACACGATATAGGACAACTAAACGGCCGCTATCGCCTTCCCACTTGAGGTAGCCAACATTCAATAACACGTCACAGTTTATGCATTTGCGTCAAAGCTAACTAGTGGCGACGAATTTAAATCTGGCCGCGTGCACAGTTCCGCATGAAGACACGGGATTCGAGGTCACAGCGGGCATGCAAGCGAAAGGACTCGAAGCTTGAAAGGCGCAGCCAAGGCCGAATTGTCGCCGCCACTGCGATAGTACCAAGAAGTGCTGCGGGTATCCTCACTGAAAAAATATAGAAGAAAAACACAGAGAGAGAGAGAGAGAAAGGAAGTGTCACAGTTCGTAACGCTAGTAGTAGTACCAGAACTCGAATACACAGGTGCCATTCTGAACGTTGTGGAATTGCCTGTAGAATCTCGTCGGCTCAGGGCGCTACTCTACGGCCGCTTTGACAAACTCAATATTCCGCCATTAAATGATTCGACAATGTAGCAGAACTTGTCGATGTCAGGAATATAGCTTAGTATCAAGAAACCGTAAATTGAAAGTACGGCCCTTCGCTACTGTGATAATAAAGCATTTTTCATTGCGTATTATAATGAGTGCGTGATGGTTTGCCGGGTCCCGTTTTTTTCTGCAGTCATGGATGGCAATTTGGAATCAACTTACACATCCCAGCCACCGGGTGTAGGAAAAAACGTCCCCGGAACCACTATAGCTAAACGAAACGGCAGCACACAATTTGTTATTTAGTGAAGGTCGTTTTTTGAGCACTACACGAGACAGACATAAGGGAAAAGGAACACACAAAGCGCAGACAACTTAAACAGATCGGATGGTGTGGATCTCCTGACCCGCTTTGCTATGCCTGAGCATGTGAGCTGTACTTTTTGTCCGTCAATATACGGGGCAGGAGCGGTAATAAAAGAACGCCTGAATTCGTGGTGGTACGCTTTACCAAAACGAAAGGTCCCACGTTTGCCAGTCAAACTTCGCTGGCAACCCGTCATGGCAGCTTAGCTGCAAAGGTGTTGCACTGATAAGCTCAAGGACGTGGGTTGGATTCCCGGCCACGAGGTCCAAATTTCAGTGGGGGCGAATTATTATTACATAATAAGTATTCCAAAGTGTCTAATCTTCTTGTAAAGCACCTAGAAGATGTAAAATTGAGAATACCAAAACACGTGACTCTTTCTTGCCCAACCTTTAATCAAATCGAGGGGGGGATCGGAGATCTCTGTTCGTTCCGCGTTCGTTCTGGCGGTGTTGCGTCACAAAAGTGGGCGGTCCGCAGCTCTCTTCCGCCGAGAGGAAAAGGACAGCCAATCATCAAGCGGTGAGCGGCGAGCTTTCCGGAAGTAGACGCGCATCGTTTCTCCTCGGCAAGGGGACCGTATATTTCAAAACGAAGTGTTTCTCGCCTTCTAATATATACAGTTGTTATACGAAAAGTTATTGTTTTTATTCTCAAGCTCAAACAGTTTCTGAAACAGCAATAGGTTTCAGTGCTGATATTTATTGGTGTTAATTTTTCTAACCTGCTCGTTATGTGAAGTCGTGCACGCCAAAAAAAGAGGGAAAAGTAGCGGTTGGCGCAGTTTTTCAAAATGTCGTCCCACCGGAATGTCTGGCTTGGCTCCCGGGTGTCGGATCGTCAAAGGGAGCTTCTGCTGGCTTTTATGAAAGAGCACCCACAGATCGCTACGCCGTTGTGCCCGCTGGGGCCGACGTTCACGAGTGAGGACCGGGAGGACACGTGGCAGTAGCTGGTAGCGCTTTTGAACTAAGAAGTCCCTGCGCGTAAGACCATAGCCCAGTGGCAGGCCCGTTCATTTCGTTCGCACTGTTTGTTTGGAGAACCGAAAGCAACGCCGCACTTGCTCATGTCTTCAAACGCATCTCGCACCTCCAACCGCAAGAGAAGCACACGTGGCCAGCGCCATTTTCTCAAAATCAGCTCTTGCGGCAGCCGCAACCGCTGCATCATGCCGTGCGAAGCCATTTGTTCGCTCGAGAGAACGCGTGCGAACGGTCTCGCGCTCCGTTCGTTTGTAGCAGACGACATGCTCGTTATGACGCGGTATGGCGTCATCAAAAAATAAAAGATCAAGCAAAAAGAAAAATGGCTACGCCCCGCAGAGACGTGGTTTTTTCTGGCTTCGGCCAATCGCGTGCGCCGCCAGAATGGGCGCAGAAGGAACGGCGCAGAACAGAGATCTCCGATCACCCCACTCGTTATGACGCGGTATGATATCACCAAAAAAGAAACCCTCAAACAAAAAAAGAAATGGCGACACCCCCCGGCCTTGAGTGGCATCTCCCGCTTCAGCCAATCACCGCGCTTGTTCTTCCCCAGGAGAATGAACAAGCGGAACGAACAGATCTCCGATCGCCTCCCGAGTCACTTTCAGTTACATAACATAACATTGTTGTTAGTTCTGTCATGGCTGATGGCCAGAGATGTGCTTCAGCACAGTGAAATCCGACGGGCTTCAGTAATTAACGAATTATTTCGTTAGCTTTAAACATTCGCAAAACTTCTGCTAATTTTGCAAATAATTTACTTTTTACAGATTCCGGCTTCAAGATATATGACTTGGGAGACAGAGTGTATTTCCAGTTAATAACAAATGCTTTTTTGTCAATTTCCAGCCTCTTCTTTATTCAGTAAGTGGGATAGGTTAATACCTGTTGCACCTTCCTCATTGTTCTCGGAATCCGCCGTCTTATGCGGCCGAATTACCTCGTATCGGCATTGCGCTTTTTTGATTTTATGGTCACTCTAGCACATTTATTTCGTCTCTGATATACAACCCTAAGGACAGCTATTTGTGCACTGCTTCATTAAAACTGTCAAGAAAAAAAAACTTTTGCACGTGTTCAAAAAACAAAGAACTCTTCTATACCAACTGTGCGATCGAGAGAGAGAGAGAGAAATGTTTTAATGAAAAGCTGGAGATGTTAGCCGGCAGGGAACAAAACCAGAGCTATAGGATAAAACTGAACACAAAAAACTCCGTGACATTGTAAACTGATTGTATGATTTCGCTGTGCCAAGAGTGCCCAGTTGCGAAGTGAACGAGGCCCGAATTGGGAAACGTTTTTTTTTTTTTCGGAAGTCCACCGGCATCGCTAACGATATGTCCAGCATCAGGATAGGCTAGCATTGTTCGCAAGGAAAAAAAATCAGCCAAAGATGTTTTTGTTTATTTGAATACAGGCTCTGGTGAGTTAGCCAATAAACCTTATTTTGTAGACCGAGCTGACTGTACCCGGAGGTAGGCGGCCACCTCATTCCAGGTAGCCGTGCACTTGGGCTATTAGCCTGACCCTGTTTAGCTGGTCCTCGTGATTTCGGCTTCTAAGCTGGGCCTCCCACTGGTCTTCTGTTGATGTTTGAATGGGCTTTGTCTGTGGGTTGTTGTTGCATTCCCAGACAACATAGTAGAGGGTGTTTCGTAAAATGCACAGTTTGCAGTTTATTGTATATGTTGCGGGATACATCGCATGTAGTAGAGAGAATTTCCCTCTTAAAGTTGCCGCAGTATGATGACATCCTCTCTAATACGCTTACAGTGTGGTGCTGAGTATTGAGATCTGTTGTTCTTATAATGGTCTATAGAATGCCACGGTAGTTTTGTGCTCCTTCATTCGGGTCAGAAAAAAAGCTTTTTTTGCTGCTTGCTTCATTACTATAGGCTGTGCTATCATCAATGCAGAACAGCAACGTCTGCAAGCGGGCATAGAATAATCTTATATTTTACGTATTGTTAATATCAGTTGACATTCAAGGCTGTAGATGAAAAGCTCGCCAAGCAATGACGGACATTAAATCTCTAGCTGAAGTTCTTTCCGGCGTGGGTCTTGCGAAAAGCATTGGTGTCAAAACTAAGGCGGCAGCACTTTAATTGCTTGCCTATACAGGACAGTTTAAGAAGGAATAACGCCAGATTTCCCAGATTACCGAAACTAAGCGAGTCAATTTTAGCTGCTTGTTGACTCATGTTCTTCTTCTCTCGGTAGGGGTTTTATATTTTCGTACCTCGCCAACGTAAATCACGAAGCGCTTCCAGCAACAAAGTGCTTGCGATCCTACTTGGTCATTCTTGTCCACCGATATGTAAGGTAAGCTTACGCCAGAGCTGTAGGTATACGTTACCCCATATAAGCAATGCTATATGCTTCTTATGGTTGCAATATTTCTATCATACATACTCTCTGTTTCTTTGAATTCTAGACTGACTGTTCCCGTTGTGATAGTGGTGTTCTTCGCGTTCTTGTTGCCCACCATGGGTGAAGGGCCTGCCGACCAAGAACTGTTTTCGAAACAGATAGGAAGGTGTGCAGAAAACTGGTGGACGGTGATCACGCACACGAACAACTTCAACGCACTTAATGAAACCGCAAGTACCAATTATTCCATTAGGACACAATTAAGTGCATGCTCTCTGGTATTTAAAGGGGCTCCACTATCATTGATTGAAGCAGTTGCTTTATATTTCCTTTTATTTAATTTTATTTATTTCATTTATTTTACACTCAAGACCATGTGGCATGAGGGAGAGTAGTGGGGGAAAATAGCAAAGCAGCAATTAGTGCGATAAAACAAAACATAACTAAAATTTTGCAGTCCGCGCAATATTAGCTGTCTTTAGTTTACAAGGATAAAAATACTAAGTGCAGATGATGAGCGTATTTAACACAAAACGTCACCTGGTTATCAAATAAAGTATGACGAAAAAGCTCGTTATGTGTAGTTACTGTGTCCTCGGCAAGGTGGTTACAATCTAAGAAAGTACGGGGTCTGCAGCTCTTCCCTTCTCTCGTTTGTGCAAACGCAGCGAATCATAACCTGGCATAGAGCGCTCTTTCGAAGTAGTGCAGCGCTTTATTCCGTCACGTTCGAGTAATTTCTCGCGTATTTTGTAGTAGTCATGTTCTCTACGCCCGAACCACTGGATCTCGACGGGTTCAAAGAAGCCAGCCGCCGGGCACGTTCCATGTGCTTAAAAATACACTGAACGAAATTGGAAAACAATAACGAAAACATCGAAACTCGCCGTGGAAGACGCGACTGTTCCGATAAACAGAGTTTATTTCAATATTTTTGAAAAGTTGGCTTATATACCGAGGACCGTCAGCGCGCCGCGGCTGTGCATCGACGGCCGTGACGTCAGTTGTACCCGCGGCGGATGCAGGGTGCACATTTTCCTGTCCTCCTACTTCCCTTTCTCCGCCTCTCCTTTACATCCCACTCTTCCCCTTTCACAAAATTGCTGAGACGTGCCCCACCCTATGGGGGCTATTCGCCGCGAGATCGGGCTATAGGTGGCAGCACCGTCGCCGCATTTGTGTGGATAGGCGGTCGGCGGCGCGTATACAAACGTAGGCAGCAGCGCTTCGCAGTAGGGGGTTCGAGTCGATTGTCCGCGAATAAAGCACGTTGACTGCAGCATAATGGTGATGCATACGCCCTCCATTGCCACATTAATGCACGAAACCGGCCTAACGTTCCTATTACGTGTGAGAGAAGCGCAATCTGCCAATCGATAGGGTACTGGCCTTCAGTCACATTCTTGTTTTGCACTGTGCTCGATGTTTTATGTTGCTTTATTTGCACGTGTGTAAATTGTGTTTTGCCTATACCACAATATAAATGGTGTTGCGCGACTGAGCCAATTAAGTACTTATTCTTGCTCTAGCGGCTACAATAAATAGGTAGCATGTATTTCTGCATAATTACATGAAGTAGAGCTTTGTATACTCTGCTCTTCTGTTCGCATGAATACGCGTACTATAGAAATGCGTGGCTCCAGCTCTTTTTTACCGCTAACCGGCCTCTGCAGACGCTAGTTGATGCTTGGCGGTATCACAAGGATTTCCAAATCGCCAACACTTCACGAGCTGGTGTCGTTAAACTTCTGCATTCACACCTCGATATTTAGTACTTCTTTTTTTCGTTTAGGACGACGCCAAATGAACTATGTGATGTGCTTGAACGACAAAGTGGTACCCACATTGAAATGATTTTGGCGAATGGACGGTACGATGGTTAGACCTAGCGCCATACCGAAACGTGCATGCA
>NC_051176.1:141496462-141564340 GCF_013339695.2 Rhipicephalus sanguineus
GTTATATTTGAGGTCTTAGTGAGAAAAGAGGACCCAACTGTTTTGGAGAGGTGCAGGAAATGTGACAAATGTGGTCTAGACAACAACAGGGTGTATATTGGGATTGGGCGATGTCTGGTAAGCAGGATTCGCAGAAGTTTAGGACATACAGAAAGTTTAGGCCTCGCTCAGTGCCCAACCCGAACGCCTCACTTGTGCTTGCTAAACAACAGTGAGAAAACCGCGATAGAACTACTCAGAAACAAAGCGCTGTAACTGCAGCACGGATTGCACACAGGTATGTCCCATGATTTCACACGGAAGGTATAATAAAGATGACTGCATAATTTTCAGTGATGCTACGAGGACTCTGATTTGGAGCAATTTTTGGAGCAGCGAATTTCCATTTTGGAGCACTTTTGGAGCAGCAAAAATCATCTTGGAGCACTTTGGAGCAGATAATTTGCATCTGGGAGCACTCTGGAGCAGTTAATTTCACATCTTGGAGTGCACTAGAGAAGGAATTGACATTTAAGCACCTGAATAATTATTAGGGGCTCTTATGAAGATCTAGAAATATTTCGATCCATTGGAAATTCATGGAAAAAATAATCTCAGGAGAACTCCATATTTCACTCAATAATGCAAAAATAAGGGCTCATGCAGTTTAGTGTTCTAGGTTAACCTCTTCGGTGATTATTTTCGACACTAGCAAATAAACAGATACCGGACCAATAAAATTGTTACTTTATGAAATACACTCTAAATACATCTATTGGTTACACAGACGTGTAGACAAACGCCGTGAGGTTACAACAGTGCATCAATGAGAGAGTCCCATTGTCCCTAATGCATTCCCTAAGACGACTTCAAGGCGAAAGCCAGGTTCTTTTTTTCTCGATCGGTTGTGTTATCCTCCCCCTCCCTTTCTGCAAGCTTTAATTCTGCGCTCACATGGTTTTCACTGCCCTCCATGATCGGCACACCGATCATGGAAGCGTGTAAGCTACAATGTCATGTGATGACGTCGTCATATGACATTACCAGGGGCGTAGCCAGAAATTTTTTACGGGGGGGGGGGTGTTCAACCACACATTATGTATGTACGTGCGCGTTTGTATGTGTGCGTGTATAATACACAAGTAAAATTGAAAATTTCGGGGGGTTCGAACACCCCCCAACCCCCCTACTACGTCCTGGACATTACGATCTATGACCATGATGACACATCAAAGTGATGATGTTTTTTGCACAGATGGATTGATGCCGCCGACGGTCAATTTTTCGTGTTTGATGAAGCATAGATTCTAAGGCTTTTGTATTATTGCGTAATGAACGTTAACAGCCTGGCCTTAACAACCTTCGCTTAATTATCATCCACTTCACAGAGTGGAATGGCTCCTCATTTTTATTGTGATAGCAAATATATGGACACTCTCGACGGGTTTTTACCAACGCCGTTGCCGTAATTTTTCGTATAAAGTCCAAATTGATACACACCCCGCCATTTTACCCGCGGGTAAAAGCACGCGAGCACTGTCGACGGCGCCGCTGACGCGGAGATTAAACGAGCCGGCCTGTCTCCATCGCAACGGAGAGCGTATGCGATAACATTTCCCGCGTGCGGGCCTGCCGTCAATTGCTCATCAAACAGAGAGGAAATGTCCCGCCCGTCTTTCGTAAGGAGCATGAAGGGACGCCAGGGTGGGGAGGACTGCATTGCTCGAAGGGTACAGTCACTGGCGCGCGCGCTGTCTCGAAACATCAGCAAACGGCTCGTAAACTTGCTGTGCTACACAACATACTTCGCATTTAGAGAACTCACAGCACGAAAACCGCTTCGGTTCCTGGAGTGGCCCTATTCCCTTAAACCAGCGTTTTGTTGAGTTACGCGAGCTCGGATCCAAAAGAGTTAGCTGCTAGCCTTACTTCGTATAACAATACAATTTGTTGGTATCGCATTCATTGCTTCGCCCTAAAGCGAAACTGAGTTTTTTTAACCGTGAGGCATTGACCCTGGACAGCGAGCAGCGGACGTGTAACATGGTCTAGCCGTTACACAGTGGGCTGTCAGCGACGGGCCCGCTGCTGACAGCTGCGCATATTAAAACGTAATTGCGGCTGCTCCGACCAGGAGGATGTTTTTATTAATGAGATGACATTTTGTTGCGATAGCAATTATATGGACACTCTCGACGGGTTTTTTGCCGTCATGTCCCGTATAAAGTCCGAATTGATAGCAACCCCCCGCTCATCGTATGTTCTACAGGGAGTAAAGCGCGCGAGCGGGGCCGACGAACCAGCTGAAGCAGAGATCAAACGAGCCGGCCCATTTCCGTCGCTCGAAGGGCGCATACAATAACATCACCCCGCTCGGAGGCCTGCCGTTGAAGCAGACCGGAAACGCCCGCCCCTCTTGAACGTGCATGAAAAGACGCGAGGGGAGGGGGGGTCGCTAGAGCAGCAACTTTGGACTTTGATTCTAAGGGCGCGGTCGCTATCGGCAGCCGTGCGCAGGCGGCTCGTATACCCTTCTGCGTGCTGCGCCCTCAACGCGAACAGACTGTGCGGAAAGAGCATCTCTCCCTGGAGCGGCCGTATTCTCTTACACCAGCGTGTTGTAGAGTTACGCGAGATCGGATCGTTGCTATTGTATCCAGTGCTTCACCCTTGCGATGAAACTGACTTAAAAAATGCAAGAAAAAAAATTGGAATCGGAACCCTAGCACTCACGAACTGTAAAGGGCAGGGCCTTTTAAGGAGTATTTACCGCAGATTGAAACCCGGATGTGCTGGTGGAAGGAATTACGAAAACGTTCTTCTGGATTAAGAACCCGGATAAAGTATATCTGAGGAAAAGTGTCAATGCGGTGCCACCGTTCACGTGCTCTTCCATATATACGCGAAGCACGGAAAATATGATATTGTTCCATATATTCTATTGCTAGTGATCCCCGATTTTATTTCGCGATGACCATAAACACAAGTGACAGACATTTTAGCGGCACGCGTGTAGTTATTACTCAACATTGCTTTTATTAAGTGCCGTGCGACGCTTGCAGCGAGCTATCAGTAGCGTTTCTGGAACAGACGACGTCCGCCGATGAATCGCCGCCACACTTTCTCGCTACCGATAGGCATAGACGTCACGAGCCTCTGCGAAGAGCGCGTTTTGCTGTCAAGCCGACTTGCAGAACAGAAGCTGTATCGGCACCGTGCATGGCGTCATAGCTTATTCGGCACGCATGCTCGAGCGCTGTTTATAGGGCGGAATAATTCTTGGCCCGTGGTTGTAACTTTGACGGCCCCAACATGTTTTGACGCGCCAGCGGTGCGATTGCCGGTGATACACCCCCAAACCCTACACTCTGGCGCAGTTTGGCGCTATTTTCGTCGATATTATCAGGATGGCGCAGTACATACAATTTGGCGCACTTTGGCGCAGTTGGCGCAGGAGTGGAATCACTGAATTTTATGAATGTGCGCAGGCCTGACGTAAAACTTGGCCTTTCACAGCGAAGCTAGACTAGGATCTGGAAAAGAATGTGTCCGAATTGTCGACGAAAGCACACCACCCGCGTGGCGTGGTCCCGCCATCTCTCGGAGAGGTGCGAAACCTGCACTGCACCATCCGCACGGGCGGGTTTCGCACCACCTCCTGATAATATGGCGTGACCACGTCGCGCGTCCGTCTAGACTGCCAATGGCAACAGACACGTGAGTCCAATAGACGCCACCGGGCTAAAATGACTGACGAAGATCGGGCCAACGACGTTAAGCGCAAACACATTACCCGCCAGGATCCTCAGTATCATGAAGCCAGGGGCGTAGGCAGAAATTTTTTCCGGGGGGGGGGGGGCACCTCTTTGAAGTGATGTGGGCGCCGGGCAGGCAGATGTAGTCGAGTGTCATTTTGTGCTCTGTATGCTATGGCAAAAAAATATTTCGGGGGGGGGGGGGGGGCACGGGCCCTGTGTGCCACCCCCTGGCTACGCCAGTTCGCGAAGCCGAAAATGCCCGTCGGCGAGTTGGTTACAACCCAGACGAGCGCTTGCCAGGAGCCTTGGCAAGATTTCAGCAGGAATCGGTCGGGAATCCGTATTCTGTATGGTGGGTGCGATAGTATGTGGTTTGCCGGACACCTTTCCACCATTTCCGGCGTACGTGATCAATGCATCGTGACTGTGCGGCTGTGACGATCCGGCAGTGTGTGTCATCGGACTGCCCCGAGCATGGCCGGTGAGCAGGACGTGTCGCGACTCGTTGCCTAAGGGAGTGTGTCCCGTTTCGCCACCCCCAAAGGATGCGTGTACATACCCCCACTCTCTCCCTTTTACCGATGCACCTACCAAAGGTAAATTTCACAAAAAAAAAAGGATGGTATCGTCACGCCTTCCGTTCATGTGCCTACGTTGCATGGCCCACAGCAGTGGCAAGTATGGTATCAAGGGGCAACTTATGACGTTGCTAGGGTATAGCTATGACGAGAGATAAAACTTTAAACATCATTAAGAAAATAAGCAGGCTTGCCTTATCTTCCACCTTCCCATAGTGGAAGGACTCTGGATATTTTGGTCCTTCATTTTTTTTTCTTTCATTTCTCGCTCAAGGTCTGCCCATGGAAATTTTGCTTGCATTTTCTGCGAGAAGAAATGCAGAGCGCTTATGTCAGGCCGCTGCAGAGCAGAAACCAAGCCGCTACAATTATCAATGGGATGAAGACTCTGATGTGCGTCTGGGTTATCCTCGGACATACGTACATCATCATGCAGATGGAATATTACCGTAAGTGCACGTACCCTACCATCATTAAGGGCACGACCCGTGGCTCATCAGGTAAATGAAAAAGTTGCTCAGTTAGCGTGCGCTTATGCCGAGCAAGCGTGACAATTACTCTAGTGTCAGTTTTCTTATTACAGTACGCGTACATACACGTGGCTCGTGTACAGATTAGCGTTTGACTAATATGGAACGATATCTAAAGGCGGCAATGAAACACAAAAATTTTGCCATGATGACCTCTGAACCTTAGTTCTTTTTTTGTGCGCATGCACTGATCCTTAAGATAGATTGCTGTGGAAAGTTTCTCAGCTAATTCCTTTCTCAATGCACTACGGCAAAAATAAAAAATAAATGGATAAACGAGACACTTCAAACTATACGGAAAAATATTAAACTTAATGAATAAAATTAACAGTCCTGTCTACGGACACTCACTCATAAGCCTGGGTAATACACATTTTCTGGTTAGAATGTTTGTGGCTATTCCTTACTGTGCGAGCAGTAGTAAACCAAGTCCTTCAATACTTTTACTGGTCATGAAGCTTCGCCGTAACACTATGGAGGAGCTTTGTGCGCTGCAAGCGGCGGCCGCGGCCCAGCGCTGCGTCCAGTCTGTTGGCATCGGGCAGACGGCAATGAAGGCCGCTGCCGGTGTCAGTGCAAAATATCTTGGCGAGCTCAGCGCGCAGTTTTCACCTTATGTCCTGTATTGTGCCCAGTGTGTTGTGCCTGAGGGTCGGAAAGGATGCCGCGTACCTGCTGCGTACCCGGGATTCGATCAGGATACAAGGGAAATGACGAAAGGTGTCGGTGCTCTGGCTGCCTAGGAGACAGCGAACGGCGGGAAATGTGCAAGCGCGCCAACCACTGCGAGTAACCGGTGGTTTCACATTTGACTCCCCGCATGTGCGTGTCTGTAAAAGCACTTCGATGAGAGTGACATTGTTCGCTTGCACCAATGGCTAGTCGGAGGTGGTGTTGTGACGTCGCAGCGCGATATTTCGAACTTATGCGGACGCTGTGCCGAGATTTTCAACGGCCTCCCAGCGTATTTGTCTAGCGCAAAAACGTCCAGAGCTCGCCCGCCTACACAACAAAAACGTAAAAGATACACACAAGATATGTGCTCTGCATGTGTATCAGAGCAAACATCTGAACCAAATAAAAATATGGTTCCGAGTGCCGGTGCCATAAGGTTTGAACTTGGTGAAGCAATAAAAATTCCTAACTATCGTGCAAAAAAAGCATGGTTCTGACGCGCTAACAGTAGATGTAATCAACACCTGATGTAGGACTACGACGCTTACGAATGCTGGAACAAATAAAAATAATTTAGTGGAAGTCGCAACTGAAGAGCGGAATAAACTCACAGGGTCACTTAAGCATTCGCCTTAGACTAATCGAATGCTTAAGGCCATCTTCTTTTTTTAGATGTGAAGCATCTTATGGCGGAGTTCATTCCGGTGGTGGTGGTGTGCGGCGTGACCACGTGCCTTACTGAGCATGCGCAGAACATTTCCCCCACACCTCCTCTCCCCCCTCCCCCCCCTCGCCCACGTCCCCTTCTCCACCCCATTTTCCCCCTTTAGCCCTCTCCACCCCCGCCCTCTCCACTTTCCCTTTCCCTCTCACCACTCCCCTCCCCTTTCAATTTCCCTCTCTATTCCCCCTCTCCCCTCCCCCTCTGAAATGCGGGCTCGACATGCCGAAACGCTGCTTCGTATCGCCTCATGGTCCCCTTTAGCGGGAGATGGTGTGAGTTTTTTCTTCAGTCGATGTATTGATCCTCCCCCGCCCCCCTCTGAAAACTGTCTGCACCTAAGGTGATTTTGCACTGCCTCCAGGATAGGAGGCATTGCAAGGTTTCTGCACCTCGCCTGTTTTTGCACTGCCTCCGTGATCGGCCCAATGATCCCGGAGGCAATGCAGAGCAACGATGTCATGCGATGACTTCATCGTGTGACGCCACGTTACGTGACGTCGTGATGACATCACAAATTTTGGCGATCTGTGACGTCATATGGTGACGTCATCGCGTGATGATGATTCTTTTGCATTACTCGTGTTGACGCCACCGACGCGAGGCGCCGCCTGCGCCGACGGTCAATTTTCGCGTTTGATGAGGCATCTAAGGCTTCCGCCTTAACAACAGTAAAGAAGCACTGCGAAAACTACACAGTATTGCATGAGCGACTGAACGTTAAACGCGCCATGGCCCCGTAGTGATAAACCAACGCAAAAGAAAACACAAAACCAGGGAAAAGCCGTATAAAGTATTCCTTGGTGCTCCTCAATTGCTAAATTCAAAGCACTAATTCATTCAAACTGACTGTTGGTTCGATAAATACGAGGCTACTTTAAGATATCTTCGTATACTAACACCAGGTGTATAGACTGAAAGATTTGATATGCGCGTTCAAGAGTTGCAGCCACTGTACTTTCCGCGACGCATTAAGGACCCGCCAGAGCCCTTGAAGGACTCTGGATAATAGGCAGATTTCCACTAGATGCTTTAGAAAACTGAAGAAATATGCTTTTGTAGCGGTAGTATATGCACAGCGGAGGCATCATGCGTTTGTGGCCGACCAGTTTCGTGCCGCAAGGCCTCATTCGACGCGCAATTGCACTCTATTGGAGCTTCCCCGAATGTACCTGAAGGTAATATTTCTCTGAAGATATAATCAGCGTTCACGGGTACATTCAATCACGCTTTCCGGTTCCGATGGGCGCCGTAGAGCTACAGCGCCGGCTCCGCACCGATGCCGGATGGATGGATGCTATGAGCGTCCCCTTTATAACGGGGCGATGACATGTCTGCCACCAGGCTCGAAGGGGGAAAAAAAAGAAAGAAAAAAAACTTCCTTGTTTTATGTTGGCCTAATACCTTATCTACATTGATTAAATCTATGTTATTATAAAAATATAAATACATGGTCCATCTCTCTGCCTCTTAAGGCAGAATGACCTTATTTTTCCCTATTATTTATTTTTGTACTTTATCTCTACTTTTCTGCCACCAATACTCTAACCGTCTCTTACTTATTTCTATCGCGGACGTGTTCAGCTTTCCATTGTTGTCCCTAAAACCCAAGACTTCATGTAGACTCGTGCCCACACGTATACATGGGTGAATATCGCCACATTCAATCAGTACATGTTCCATCGTTTCCTTAGTTCCCCCGCTGCATGTACATTGTTATTCTTAGTTACTGAATCTCGCTTTATAAGTACGCGTTCTAAGGCAGCCAGACCTTGCTTCAAACAGTAAAGCGCTTCCCCTTGAATTATCATAAAACCTTTCCCTCCTTATTTCGTTTTTTCCCTTTCGGTAGTTACTCAGAGCCGGCTTCTTTTCCATCGCTGCCATCCAATAAGTCCTCTCCGCCTCTCTGACCTTCCGCTTAATGCTCCTTGTTGCCATATCTCCCGCACTGCTAGCCGTATATTTACTGGTGAGCCGCCTAGTTCTTTTTCTCCACTGCGTGTCAACGCTTTTTCTATACAAATATCTGAAAACCTTCTCTGCCCATCTACTGTTCTTCATTTTCCTCAGCCTCTCTTCGAATCTCATTTTGCTCTGAGCTTCCCTCACTTCAAAGCCTGTCCATCCCATATCACCCTTTACAGCCTCATTTGTCGTCTTCCCGTGAGCGCCCAACGCGAGGCGGCCCACCGTCCTTTGATTTACATCCATTCCGGATTGTACCTCTGACTTCATGCACACTACTGAGTTCCCAAATGTAAGCCCCGGGACCATCACACCCTTCCACAGCCCTCGAAGCAGCTCGTACCTATTGTATCCCCATAAAGCTCTGTGCTTCATAATTGCAGCATTCCTCTTTCCCTTTGCTACCGATGCTTTCTCTTGTACCTCCATATATCTATCCCCCTCATTTACCCATACTCCGAGGTACTTGTACTCACTTACCCTCGGTATTTTTTGGCCCTGTATAAAGACCACATGGTCTTCGTGATCATTGAATACCATCAATCCACATTTTGTTGCACTAAATCCTAGTCCTAGAGCCTCACATTCCCTTCCGCATATATCTGCCAGTCGCTGTACATCATCTTGACTGTCCGCAAATAAGACAATATCATCAGCATAAAATAGACCTGGAAGCTTCTGCTCAATCATCGTGCCGACGTGCTTGTGTGACAAATTAAATCCAATGTTGCTACCTTCTAGCGCTTTTTCCATCCTCACCATGTACAGCATGAATAACAGCGGGGACAAAGGACATCCCTGTCTCAGCCCCTTGCTAATTTCAACGCTGTCCTTGCTACTTATTCCTTCCCATTCTATACAAACTGTATTTTCTCGGTATATTTCCCTCAAAAGCTGTATACAGTCGTCACCTATGCTCACTTCTTTCAGTATATCCCACAAAATTTCCTGATTAACGTTGTCATACGCCCCGGTAATATCTAGATAAGCTACGTATAAGGGCCTGTTTTCTATTTTCGATATTTCTATACACTGGGTAAGAACAAACAGATTATCGTCTAACCGCCTGTCAATTCGATATCCATTCTGAAGTTCTCCCAAAATATCATTTTGTTCTACCCACGCTTCTATTTTTAATTTTACTGCCTACATCGCCAACTTGTATACCACCGATGTAATGGTTAGCGGTCTATACGAGCGAATGTTATCCTTTTCTCCCCTGCCTTTTTAGATTAAGTTCATTCTACTTTTTCGCCAACTGCCTGGTATTTCCCTCTCCTGTAAGCGCTTTTCTACGGCTCTCAGCAGTGCTTCTTTAGTGTTATGTCCGAGTTCGTTAATGAGGCTGACGGGAACCCCATCTAAGCCCGGAGTAGTGCGCTTAGGAATTTTTACTTCGGCCTTCTTCCAATTGAAATTTTCTAGTACTACATCTTCGTCGGTTGCACTCCTTTGCGTACTTTTACTCACCGGGAGAATCCCCTGGGCGACCTTTTTAAACGAATCGGCTGTTATCTTTCGGATGTAACCTAGCGCTTCATACCCTTCCAATTGATTTCCTCCTTCATCTACCATATGTTGTTGCATTGTGACAGACTTCCTACCCAGCGCTTTTAGGTGGCTCCAAAATATCCTAGGCGCGGCCTTCTTTTTTCCGCGAATCTCTGTCATCCAGCGTTCACTTTCACCTTTAATTTTTGCCTCGACTAATCTCTGCACAATGGATTTTTGCTCTAAATATATTTCCCATATTTGGTTGACTTCGTCCTGTGGCCGCTTCTCCTATTTTGCCTGTCTGTGATCCCGTGATGCCTTACGGCGCTTCTCGATCGCCTTCCGGATTTCCTTGTTCCACCAACTTTTTGGCTTTCTCTTTCCTTTCCAACAAGTAGTTTTCTTATCTTTTTCCATTTCTTTCGTGATTACATGTAGCAGCTCACTATACGTGCAGTCTTTGCCTGGTAGTTCGTCTACTTTTTCCTCGACTCTTGCAGCTATATTTGTTATTTGTTATACAAGCTGCCAAACTTTGATTCTATGTTCTTATTTTCAGTTTTATATCCCATTTGTAATATTATGCGTTTACGATCACTACCCAAGCTGTTAATGCCTTCCTCGTCTATTCTCATCTCTCCAAGTTTGTCATATATTCCTTCTGTCATGAGACAATAATCAATGCTCGATTGCCTGTTTCCGACTTCCCACGTGATCTGCCCCTCACACTTAGGCCCCACGTTAACTATCTCAAGACTATGTTGCTCGCAGAGATCTAGCAATAACTTGCCATTAGTGTCTGAATATCCGTCAAGGTCATGAATGTGAGCGTTCATGTCCCCTAGAAGGATTATTTCGGCATCATGACCAAATTCTTTAATATCGGTGCTTATGCATTTCACTATCTCCAGATTCTTTTCTCTGCAGCTATTCCCCGTCCACAAGTAAGCTACACCTAGCCACGTTTTCTTTCCACATACTGTGCCCGAAACCCACATGTGCTCTCAACACGTTTGTTTCACTCTATCCCATTTTGTTCTGCTATGAATTAGCATTCCAACACCCCCACCTCTCCTTTCTGATGTGATACTGTTACATCCTTCCCAAATATAATTGTGAATATGTGGTGGCTCTTCCAAGTCTCTAAGGTGTGTTTCTGTAACCGCATAAACACCTATCTGTTCCTTGTTTAACTGTCCCTCAATCTCTAACCATTTTGCCTTTTTTCTGCCACCCTGCATGTTAATGTAACTAATTGCAACACGCGCCTTCTCCCTTCTTATACCCTTTCTCTGGTTTTTCGCTATACTGCCTGTCAAAGAGTCCCCCTGGTTGTTTTCCTCATTACAAGCTACCCTGGGCACCGAAGGGCCCGCGTGCCCCCCCAAAAAGCTACTGCGCGTCCTGCAAGTCGCCAACCCACCTCGTGAACAAGCCTCCTATCGAAGTGTATTCCGTCTCTTCGAAAACCACCCCACCTGTGCACCTCTCTGTTTATTTCCACTACCTCGATGCCTTTCTCTCGACTCATCTGCCATATCTCTTTGCGTCGACAACCGCTCTTTGAAGGTTGCCGTCACGCACCGGTACCTCCGGTATTGTGCATACCACTATCTGCACCTGAGAGGAAATGGCGCGCATGTCATCGACCCCTTTCGCCAATGTGGTCGCTAGTTCGGCTGATTCTTCATTCAAGACGTCGTTTAGACCTCCCGCGATTATCACGAGGTTACGTCCACTAGCTTTAGTTGCGAGTTTTGCGTTAGCTTGTCTCATCACTGATCCCAGCCTATGTCCCGGGAACTTCCCTATTAAAACTCGTGTGTCGCCTCTCACCCTTTCCTTAACTGCTTCTGCGCATCTAACTGAATTCGAGTCCCCGGCGATTATCACGTGCTCCGACTTTTCTGCTGGACTGTCCCGCACCTGTCCACTGCCTCGGTTACTAGCGCGTGCCACTGCTGCTGTTTTGTCCCCTCTCCTTCCCAAAACTACTTCGCGGAAGCTGGGTCTTGTGACCCTTGCACCTGTCTTTTCCAAACCTGTTTCCCCCTTCGCGTCTACCACTGTGGGGGTTGATGCCCCGCTGTTCCCGCTGTCGCTTGCTTCCTTGTTCGCCATGACTACCTTTGCTAACCCCTCCTCGGCTGACTTAAGCCTTTCCCCCATAGCCATCGTTTTTTCCCGCTCTGTCGCCAACGCATTCTCCAGCTCGGCGATTCTTTCCATGAGCTCATTCTGGGCAGCCATCATTATTTTCATTTTCGCCTCTAACTCGCATTGCTTACACTTGGCGTCAGCTCCTTCTGTCTTCTCATCCGTACAAACCTCTATTTTCCATGCCATTCCGCACCCTGAACACTTTACGGTCTTTTTGACCATGGCTAGATCGTTCACACGGCGGATTAGATACACTTAAAGCCAAATGGTATCACAAAACTCCGCAAGTATGCTACACTTCAAAGCACATATGTACCTTTCAGCCACGTGGTGGCCGAACAACCAAATAATAAAAAAAAACCCAGGCGACTGTCACACAGGAAACAGTACAAAGTTGTAAGCCCTTATTAAGCTTCAATCTAGTGGCTTATGTACTCATATAACTAAAAAAACGAGCTCGAATCATGAAAAAAAAAACAAACTTATCTGACGCTGTCATTCCGGAGCCCACGAAAAACACGTCCGTCCTCTAGCAGAACCCTCGAGTCTCCCACACGGGCAAGGGCGCCCCTAGCGGTTGCTCCTGTCCCTATATCAAACTTTCGCAGAAGCTTCATGACCAGTAAAAGTATTGAAATATTCTGGTAAAACGTCTCCTTCACGTGGCTTATAGCTATGGCAACAGAGCTTAAACCTTCGTTCCAGATTCTCTCAGACGGCTTTTGGAGATCATGGACCAGCTGCATTTTCAGATTGTACTCGGCACTACACTGAGCGTGTCCACCTTCTTCTTCATGAGGTAAGTAGGGTAGTAGTTGCTGTGCCGTTATTTATTGTGTACGTCTCGTGTTTCATAATCTTCATCTCTCACCGTCGCAACGGCAAACAGCGGGTTTTTGCTCACGTTTATGATGCAAGACAAGCGGTCCATAGCAAGCCGGCAAAATCCCCTCGTGGTCCATTTCATGGGGACCTTCCGCAGATACGTGAGGTGAGTGAACAGACCTCTCCAGCACACAGATGGCTTATGTGAGAAGCGTAGCCAGAAAAATTTTTTCGGGGGGGGGGGGGGGTGTCAACCATGCTTTCTTTATGCGCGTGCGTGCGTTTGTATGTGTGCGTGTATATATATACACATGTAAAATCGAAAAATTTCGGGGGGGGGGGGTCAATTCCCCCCCCCCCCACTGGCTACGCCCCTGGCTTATGTTGTATCATGTGCGAACTCACCATACCAGAAGTCTCCGTGGATGTTATTAAATAGCCCAAAGGGTCGCGTGCAACATCTCTGTCGGTGATCTCCTGCACTAAGTTCCTTCAAAACTTCCATTCCATCTTTGACACGACGATACGCATAAGTGTCACACTCAATACCACAACTAACCTTCATAGTTTCGTACGAACTGAAGAGCAACGCATATTGGCGAACGTCATCGGTGAGTCAGAAAATAAAATGTGATGGACAGAACTCGGTAATGTTAGGAGTACTACGAGCGTTGATGCGCTGTAGCCGACCCAAAGTGCAAGCAGCGACAATAGGAAGGGGGTAAGAAATGAGAGAGATAGAGAGGAAGGGTTGTTAATCGTTGCTTCAGTAAGAGATTTAGCAATACTTTTAAGTGGAACCGCGAAGTCTAAGTAAATATAGCTGCGCAAAATTCGAATGATTATTGAAACAATTTCGGCGACGTCTATTCCGGCAGACATGATTTTAGTAGCCGTTCGCGCCTTTAAACGGCTTAGGCTACTTCATTTCCCTTAATACCACTAATAAAGATGAAAGCACACGGTGATGCTAGAAAATGAGATAGGAATTAGAAAAGACAATAATGGACCAATTTCAAGGTGCTTACAGTTTACATAGGTTACGTACCTCGAGCTAGGGGAATTGCGTGCGAAGTGCGGATTGCACTTCGGACGCCATAAAAATGTGACACTTTTAAACACTGTAGGGAGGTTTCCTTTGTGCAGACAGTGTACAGAGGAACATGATTGTATTGAGCTGGTTGTCGAGCACAAATATTTCCTTCCTCACAGGCTCATATTTCCAGCCTTGGCTGTTTTGCTGGCCGCCTCACTTATCCCCCTTACGTTGGAAGGACCAGCAGACAACCTAATGTTTTATGACCAAATCAATGTCTGCCATAAAAGCTGGTGGGCCCTTCCGCTTCTAGTCAACAACTTCAAGAGAATAGAAGAGACGGTAAGTTTTCCTGGACTGACAATGTTACCTTTCAGTTTAAACATATAGTTGACTGAATATTTTTTGGTGTAGCAAGTGCTGCTATGTTTTCAAAGTGTCTTATATTATGATTGCACATTTTTAGTGCTGCATAAGTACACGTGCTCTGTATTTCGTATACATTATAGTATATCCAAATATATCGCTTTGTATAAGCACATGGGTACTTGTTTCTCACCCAAACTCATGCACCTAACATAGTGATTCATGTATATTGTTGGATTGTTGTTTTTTATACATGTGGAGCCTCACTGTGTATCATATTCTGTGACAGTTTTCTCGTTTGTTCACATTTATGTTTCATTTGATCAGCGGCAAACATTAGCGAGGGCCGCCCTAAGGCGCCACCCTCTCCTATTCATCATCATGAAAAAAATAGCGCCACTGAAAAAATGAAGGGCTCATACTTTTGCTTTAAGCGTTAACTGACATGGGTAATATTTAAGCACCAACAAATACAAGTCGAAAACGAATGCGGTTAAACATCCATTATGTCGTTCATTTCAGACTTTTTTTGCATAACCGCTTGATTTCTTGACAACTTGCCAATATTGCGAAATAGCATGATGAGTTCGTGTCGCAGAAAAGCCGGCGTCGGTGGCGTGACCACGTGAAAATCCCGATTTGTCGACATGGTGATGACGCATGCGACGATGCGCTCGATAAAGAAAGAAAGAAAAAAAATTAGGACATCTTCAACTAAGTGGCGCAAGGATGAATCACAGCGGAGCTTGCGGTTTCCTAGGTAGTCCCGGCTTTTGCGGACTCGAACACGCTTTTTAAGAAAGCAAGTACGAATCTAGGTCCCGGCTAGCCTCTTCTCCTACATTATCCGACATGTAGATTGGTTATCAATCAGTATTGATCGGCCATAAATGTTCATTTGATTGATTGGAACAGCTTAATTACACTGGACTATGGTTATCCTAGTATGAGTAGACTTATCTGAGGGCTTACCAATGCTTGAATAGATACCGATCGATTATCAATCAGTATCGATTGCAACTCTCTATTAGTGTCGTTTGATCATGGTTTGGCAACGATAGGAATTAATGAGTCTCAGTCATTCGATCATAAGCCAGTGTTCGGCTCAATTTACTTAATTAGCTTAATTAGAATAATCACCATAATTGTGCTACACGTATCTCAAGTATCTCGGTTTGGCTTGGCTCAATCATGCACAACTCATTTATTCTCAATTAGTTGCAGTCATAATTAACCTAATTAGCCTTAGTAGAATCGACTTGGACGCTAGTAAATAGTATCACCTTGAACTTGGCTTCACTAACCTAATCGGGATTCAACTTGAATTTTTCGGCTTATTTATGTTCTGGCTTAATTTGCCTTAATTGTACTATGCTTAATTATAATAAACTACATTTAATTCGTTTTGGTTATACTTACTCTGGCTTAAGTGGGCTTAACATGCCGAAGGCAAGCTGGGCTAGGCTTAATTGTAATCGTCTCAATTAAGCTTAATTAAGATTGCCTCAATTAGAATATATTACCCTTGTCTTCGCTTAAATAGATTTCGCTATACTTACTTGGCTTAACTAGGCTCATCTAAGTTTTAGCTAGGCTCAACCTGGCTAAGGCAAGCTGGGCCGAGCTTCTGTTCACGTCACGCGGCATAACGAAAATCTTAAACAGTTCGCTGTTGAAATATTCGCGGTGATCAAACCAAGAACCCCTTCTAACTCACAGTGCCACGGGACCGATCCTGAGCGATCCCTCGAGCACTCAGGGATTGGTCAGGGACCTAGTCGGCAAGGGAGCAGCAGCAGCAACGGTTAGGAAAACCTGGGGAGGTTCGCGAACAATGTTTTGAGCAAAAAAAAAACATAGTATACAAAGCGTATAAAGCTGTGCTGACAATACAGGTCAACAGATGCCATCATGACAGACTCGCACAGCGTAAGTCTTGAAGCTTTCAAGGGACTAAGGCGGTGTGCGAATTCGCATGTTAATGAATAAACGAAATGCTTATCAAATGCCACTCAATATCTACGGTATATCTCTGAATTTCGAAAGAAAGTCATGTTAATTCAAGATGTACTCCTCCAAAAGAACGTTTCTACGTCAACCAAATAAGCACGCGCTTATCTGCACAGTAGACGGCGTCTGTAATCACGGTGGGTTGACAGTCTTTGGTCTGAACAAGGACAAGATGCAAATAACCTGCACCTGACTTTTGTTATTTGCGTGCGCTGTCCTGTGCATAGTTTTGTTTTAATGTAGTACTGTACATTTATGACAATCCGTTTTCTTTACTTATTGCTTTTCAGTGTCTGATTCATCTATGGTACATATCAGTAGACATGCAGGTCATCATATTCGTGGCATTACCTTTGGCCATTATCATGATACAGTAAGTAGCACCGCTTTTTTCCTTTCCCTATAAGTGGACACATTTAAGTGGACACCTGAAGAAAGTGAGAGACCCTTAATTGGAAACTCGAGAGGCTCGCAGTGCGCTCTTAACTGTTCTGTCGAAAACGAAAATTGAATCTGCCGTCTCTTCGCTTCTTATCAAATAACCACAAAAAATTATGTCTACTTGCGGGAAATGTACGCTTCATTTAAGTATATTGACCTGTGAGTGCAGATTATATAGTTTCATCGCAAAACAAGCAGGCTCCGTATTCACAATAACGTCCTACGCTAAAAATATTCGTTAGAGAGAGAGAAAAAAAAGCTATTAAAAAATTAGTCAATGCACGTCAGGAGTATCTCGGTCAGTCCTGATGCTGGACATGGCAATATTTAGAAGCCGGCCGGCAAATGACAAAAATCACTTATAAAAGAGAAGTTTTGTAGATATAACCCCAGATCTTCTCGGGTTCACATTGCTCTAAAAATTAACGCACAAAAAGTACATTTTTGCTGGTGTATAAACGAGGTCGTAATTTATATCTCAGTAATTTCGGCCAATAATGGAGCTTATAGTCTATATGGGGTTTTTAAACCATACAATAGTTTTAAATAGCGTTTGGGACCGCTAGTATTCTTGTAGTCCTTGACCTCGACTGCGTGAAGTTGTGTATATTGGATGCACGAAAAACCAGAATCCCAATTGCAATAATTAACTAAAATTCACAATATAACTTTTTGATTACGTACCTTATGGCACGTACTGCAATCGACTAATTTTAATCGGTGCTTTTGCGAGGCATATTCAGTTGGAATGAAATCTAAGGGTGGCACGAATTCCGAGGTAAATGCACTGTTGTTCGAGCTTCATTTACAAAAAAATTGGTGAACTTTGCACCGCTTGCAATAAGCCGCGTAAGGCTTGAAAAAGACAAACTGGACGAAATCTGAAGACTAATGTGGTTGCTTCTAGGTTGTTTCGAGGCCTTAGCTAGGTGATGAGGGTTGTTTCTATGTTGCTTCTAGGTCGTATAGCTAGGCTTCAGCTAGGTGATGCTAGGTTCTTTCTACGTTGGTTCTCAGCGCAGAGAGGTTCGAGTTAAACCACAGACAGTCACAGACACGATACGGATGTCCAAACTCCAGAGACAGAACCTCGCGCTGAAACCGAGGGTTCGCACCTCTCATAGGTCTACGGGCACGTTGTCGTTGGCGTAGGCCTTTCATCGCTTCGGGGCCGCCGTCGTTTCGCAGCCATTTGTTGGGCTAACTGTTGCCTTCTTCATTTTTAGTGGACCAGTGGTGAGCACAGAGATTTACCCAATTTCTGTGGCACATACCCGTTTATGATTATTATAGTTTTTTGGTTCGCTGGACAAGGAACGATTTACTAAACAGCTTCGATGTAAAAAAAAAACTCCATTTTATTCATCGAAGCAGAAAAGTAACGGGACGCCCATGTATTTTGTCGCACATTTTGGTAACGAGTATCTCAAAACTGGTGGTACACTGAAAATTTGTGAAAGCGGACAGGTCCTGCGATTTAACCGCCTGCAATTAATAAATTACAGCATATGGAGGAAAATAAATAATTAACTATATTTAACAATTGTTCATTAATCATGTATTTCTCAAGAAAGTAGTGTTCGCCGCTTCTAATAATCGAGCTGAAGACTATAGTTAGTCTGCCTGCCCCACACAATCTTTAAAAATTCTGTATTGTGTAAAAAAAAACACCCGGTATGCTGACATTAAAAAAATTGTACATTAGTGAAAACGCCATCATCGAGCTTTATGAAGTGAACCTCACCAAGCACCGCCTGCGGTAAGTTTTTTGTCATGTATATAGACTAAATAGTAAAATAGTTGTTAATGCAATAATTTGATTTTTTTTTTATGTTACAGGACATAAGCCCCAAGCTTTTCTTCTTCTACGCAAACCCCTAGCATAAAACTAAACTAGCAAAATTCTGAGCAAGTGGGAAACACTTGAGATGTGCATGCATAGATTATTTCTGTGAGTCTCGCAGATAATACCCTTTGAAGCAGTAAATGTGACCTAAAACGGTCACATCATCTATTGCGGCTATGTTTGTGGTTAATACTGGTCATAACCATTGTCTCAACTGACCCTTTCGGGTCACCGATGCTGTTTTCGCTAGCATGAGGACGAACTTGAACGCACACCATCTTGTAAAGAAGAGTCTCTACGAGATGCGCTTAATGTCATCCTAGTGTGCATGTTTCAGTACGATAAACATAGTGCCGATGCAGGATGTTTACACTTTTATTGAGCTACATTAGTCGTTACCAGCTACGTGAAATGTTTAGCGCACGACGTTTATTCAGCACACATGGATTCACCATGCAAGCTTTCTATAGAATGCGTAATGTTCATATATTTGCACGAAGGCCGAGGACCATTGAGTACCTGCTCTTTCTTTGCATTGATGGCGTTGATACATGTTCTAAATCTGCGTAGAACTTGGAAGACCTACGCAAAGACGGTGACATCGCTATCTTTCGGTACTCAATTCCTAAAAAGTTGAAACCTCTGATTTTTCCTGCACAGCCGACCACGCATAACATTCCTCCTCGGAGCCGTTCTTGGGATCATAGGGTGCATCTTGACGGGCTATCTGACGTACAAATGGGACCTCTTGTTTTCTCTCACTCCTGGAACTGCAGACATAGGGTACGTGCCTGCGGCTCATTCAGTACGTTATAATGCACCTTTCACGATGCACATAGAACAATTTCTTAAAGCATAATGAAATAACAACAAAGAGAAAGAAAATCCTATATTCAACCGAACTATATGTTGTTTTGCAAGGAAATATATGGCCACTGCAGCACTGAAAATATCTTTTGAGCTACACTATCATTTAAAAATGCACGACGGGAGCTCATCACACAATGTTGTAGAACGCTTGGAAATAAGTCATTTTCCCAATTCAACAATATAGGTGACTGCAGGATACCACAATGTTTTAAGGCAAAAAGCCTTACATGCCTCACCAAATTATACGGACAGTCTCGGCTGGTTTTTGACCGTCCCCATCGCCGCCGCCGTCATTCACCTTATATGTATAAGTATGTATACAGGGTGTCCCAGCTATCACGCAGCACGATTTTAAAAAAAGAGGAACGGCGTTACGCAAATCAAACCTACAGCATATTGTTCCTAGTACACTAGAGTAGCCACTGCTATTTTTTTCGTTAATGAGGTTTAATTAATTAGTCATAATTATATTTCTAACCAGACAAGTACTCGCCTAAATGTCAAAATGTCAATGTGGCGTATGTAGGCATGTTCAAATGGCATCTAACTGCGCTACTTTCAACAACGTGCTAATTGCGCGCTCATTTTTTCCGCTTGATCAAGAAAGCCCGCGAAATATGAAAAGTGACACGTGACTAGAGTGTTGCACGCGTCGGGAACCAGCGCCCTCAAACAGGTTCCCTATGAGGTAGACAGTATCAAGGAAAAAAATGCAGAAAGAAAAAAAAACGCATCGCCCTATCTGCCACTCCCCGGCCTAGAAACGCACCGCTTGGTTTTACAGAGTCAGGCCGTAATCAGAACACCTGCCGCGTTATCAATGAGAACAGTCGGCCGTGAGATATGGATGATTGCGGCGTACTATCGAACGGATTGAATCCCAGCGAAATTGCACGCATATCGCTGGCGCCCGACCTGTACCCTTGCCAAAATGCGAAACGCTGTCTTTCGCAACAGGCAACAGGCAAAGCGGTTGTTTGCAGTAAGCTTATTTGAGGGCGCTGGTTTCCTTTGCGGGTGGGAGCGTAGTCACGTGTTATTTTTCATATTTAGCGGGCTTTCTTTATCAGCCGGAAAAAATGAGCGCGCAATTAGCACGTTGTTGAAAGTAGCGCAGTTAGATGCCATTTGAACATGCCTACATACGCCTCATTGACATTTTGACAATTAGGCGAGTACTTGTCGAGTTAGAAATATAATTATGACTAATTAATTAAACCTAATTAACGAAAACTTAGCAGCGGCTACTCTAGTGTATTAGGAACAATATGCTGTAGGTTTGATTCGCGTAACGCCGTTCCTCTTTTTATAAATCGTGCTGCGTGATAGCTGGGTCACCCTGTGTATATGTATATATATATATATATATATATATATATATATATATATATAAAGACCCAAAGAAACATAATTCAGAAAAATGCTTCCGAAGCGCGCAATCGAACCAGGGACCTCTCGCTCCGCAGCCCGTGGCGTTAGCCACTACGCCACGAAACGCCGACCCTCCAGGAATCTAACGGCGAGCGTTATATACACACCCTTTACCGCTGGCCGGACTCAGAGACGGCAGGCGCTTATAAGCGTTTCTTCATTGCCAGCGAGATGGCGCGAGGAGCGCAACGATGATTACTTCGCTCACTGCAGCGGCCGCGTTTGCGAAAGGAGCGCGCTGTTCAAACAGAAACAAGTAACACGGCCGCTCGATGAAAAACACACGGTGCGGCCTGCCGCGTGGAGCGGATACTGCGTCGCGTGCCGAGTGCCCCTGGCTGCCGCCGCGGCGCCACCAGTGGGGGAACCTCTGGGGAGACCGAAAGCGAGAGCGCCGGAATTAATGCGGCGGATCGCAGCTTGACAGCGCAGCTGCTATGCGCTTGTTAGTTTTTAAAGGGTTACAATAAACATGCTATAGCGTTAACTATATTGGTAATCGCCCTACCGAATGTGCGCCGGCGATGCTTCAACCTAAATATAGAAAGTGTTAGTTTTATCTGAAGTGGTTGCTCGTGCGAGTTGCGATTTTTCGCGTCATGTTTTCTCTCTTTTGTTGCCGTTGCGCTGTTCACCCTCCATAATGCGTGTTTGTGCTATAGTTATTTTATCAACAGAAGTGCCGCTCATTGACAGGTGCGGTTGTATTTCCGCAGTGACTGTTGCTCACACCTTAGAAACAAAAGCATTGTGAACATCAGGGGAGTCATAATTGCTTTATTGCACGTGCGTGAAAAAATGATCACTGTGTTATTGGAATCACAGGCGCAGCGCTTTCCTGGCCAGAGGTTTTTGCGCCAAGCGTACGAGACGCTCAACATACATATTAACATTTCCTGCCCAGTTGGCAAGAAGCGATCGTAAGAGCTTTCCGATGAACACATTGCAGACTTCCATGGCGTGGTCGTCCGCCCCGCAAGTCCACTTTCAGCACTTCCATGGTCATAGAAAACAGCTGGTCACCTTTAAGACATCTCGTGAAAAATATCCGACAGGAATAATATATGACGTTGACAAGCCTCTTATTACAAAACATAGTAATCGGTTTGCCACTTGGGGTACCGCTGTTGAGTGCTCTTCTTCACCACGGTCAACGAAACCAAAAAGTTTGTCGACTTGTCGGTCGTATATGACCCTCTGCTGTATGGCCATCTCGTCAACGATCAGGGAGCAGAACGCTTCTTGCTCTACAGTGAGACCCTTGAATTCGATGCACAGCCGCTCCTTTATCAACGAAGTGACGCCGATTCCACCTGTTAAATGGCCTACATATTTCTGGAGCGTTGAGCGACAACGGAGCTGAAAGATATTTCTGGACCTTGCATGCTCATAACTTTTGCTGAAGCATGCCTTCCAAATTACTCATTCCCTTAGAATGACGTCACTGTAGTGGGGCTTCTTCGTCGAGAAACTGCGGACTTGGTTTCTAACGAACTCGGCAGTCTTGTCACCTTGTGCAGCACCATTGAACACCTTCATAAAACAGGCAATGTCTGTGTTATTTTCATAAAACTGCGCGCGCTCCTCAGCCTCATCCACTTTTTCTTGAAGGGCCTGCAGTGCTCCTTTCATACGAGCGATCTTCGCTTGGAAGCAGCGCGTTTTTTTTAGCTTCTTCTGTCAGTTTAACAAGGTCGAATGTAGTTTGACATGATGCATCTGAAAATAATGCCATTTCCACACACGTTTCATTCCCTAGTTCAAAGTTGTTAGGCGTCGTGGCTTCAGTGCTGTCACTTGACGAGCCGTTTTGGCTAATGACAAAACGGCTATTTTGAAGCAGCATTGCCCGAGCACTCGGCCCGCGACTGCGCATTATCGGCTTCATTTCGGAGCGTGGCCGCTTCTTCCTCGGAGCAGGCGTGCTCCTCGTGCTCATGTAGCTTGGATAACCGGGGAACACTGTCGGCACAGCCGTTGGCAAAAGTATCCTCAACTTCTCGGTCTTCTTGTAGTCCTGCTCCGTAAAATGCAAGACGCACACCAGGGACCTGTCATTAGGCTGCCATACTGTTCCCATCCCGCCGGGTCCTTCACGGGAAATGTTTCGCAGCCATGCTGCCCTGCGTTCTGTGTTACTCGGAAACTCGTGGTAGCGTATGTGCGGGTCCTTCGATGCATTCGTGGAACACAACGGCAAACAACAGCTACGCGGCATTTTGCCTAACGTATAAAATATCACACATGCGCAAACTGTCTTGAGTGACACTCAGTGCGAGCGATTCATGTAGAGCAAAAAAATTCGGCAGATCCCACGCACTGTGGGAATCGATGTAATGCGAAGCAGCCAGCAAAGAGCTGCATACATCGCCTTGTTTGTCTTTGAGCCAAATGAAGTCATTCATGCCATGGCATCTAGTCCACCATATATCGCATGTTTGCCATGCACGCATGCATGCACAATCTAGTGTACACCATGCCAATGAAACGCATATTCTGGTATATAAATGCATGACCTGTCGTTTATGTTCATCACGCACTCGCGTCATGCCATACCAATTTTGGTATATATCACGTTAACAAAACCGCCGGAAGCGCACCATGACAGGGGCATGTAAATCATACCGTACATGACATGCATAACATGATTCGCATGTTAAGACCTCTCATTTATGTTCGTCATACAGTCACATCGCGCAATACCAATTTTGGTGTATATCAAAGTAGCGAAATGGCCGCGAGTGCACCATGAGTAGAGCATGTAAATCATGCCATACATAACATGAATATTATGGTTTTTCGTGTTACCACCTGTCACTAATGTTCATCATACAGTCACATCGCGCAATACCAGTTTTGGTGTATATCAAGCTACCGAAACGGCCGCGAATGCACCATGAGCGCGGCATGTAAGTCATGACATACATGGCATGCATGTCATAGTTTTCATGTTACCACCTGTTATTCATGTTCTTCATACAGTCACATCGCGCAATACCAATTTTGGTGCATATCAATCTAGCGAAACGGCCACGAGTGCGCCATGAGCATGGCATGTAAATCATGTCGTACATTTCATGCATGTCATGATTATCATGGTACCACCTTTCATTTACGTTCGTCATACAGTGGCGTCGCGCAATACCAATTTTGGTGTATACCAAGCTAGTGAAACGGCCGGGAATGCACAATGAGCGCGGCATGTAAATCATGACACATAACCTGCATGTCATGATTTCCATGTTACCAACTCTCATTTACGTTCGTCATGGAGTCGCGTCGCGCAATACCAATTTTGGTTTATGTCAAGCAAGCGAAACGGCACGAGTGCGTCATGAGCATAACATGTAAATCATGTCGTGCACGTCATGCATGTCATGATTTTTATGTTACCACGTCTCATTTACCTTCGTCATACATCGCTTTACGCAATACCAATTTTTGTGTACATCGAGCTATCGAAGCGGCCGCGAATGCATCATGAGCGTGGCAATTAAATCATGACATACATGGCATGCATGCCATGGTTTTCGTCTTACCAACTGTCATTCATGTTGTTCATACAGTCACATCGCGCAATACCAATTCTGGTGTATATCAATCTACTGAAACTGCCGCTAGCGCATCATGAGCGTGGCATGTAAATCAGGTCGTACATGACTTGCATGGCATGATTTTCATGCTACCACGTCTCACTTACGTTCGTCATACAGTCGTGTCGCGTAACACCAATTTTGGTGTATATCACGCAAGCGAAACGGACGCGAATGTACCATGAGCGTGGCATGTAAATCATGACATACATGTCATGGATGTCATGGTTTTCATGCTACCACGGTCATAAAGTCACATCGCACAGTACCAATTTTGGTGTATATCAATCTAGCGAAACGGCCGCGAGTGCGCCATGAGCGTGGCATGTAAATCATGTCATACATGACATGCATATCATGATTTTCATGTTACCACGTGACAGTTATGTTCGTCATACAGAAATGTCTCGTCATACCAGTTTTCGTATGCATCCCTTCATTTAAACGGCCGCGAGCGCCCCGAGACCATGTCATGTAAATCATGCTGCACATGACATGCGCGTCATGATTTGCATGTTAGGACCTGTCATTATGTTCGTCATGAACTCTTGCTATGCCGGGCCAATTTTGGTATATATGAAATTAACGGAACGGCCGCAAGAGCCCAAAGGCCCTGGTATGTAAATCATGCTGTTCATGACATGCGTGTCATGATTTTCATGATATGACCTGTCATTTATGTTCGTGATAAGGCCATGTTATGACACACCATTTTTGGTATACATCCGATTAACGGAACGGCCAGGGAGACCAAAGGCCGTGGAATGTAAATCATGCTGTTCATGACATGCGTGTCATGATTTTCATGATATGACCTGTCATTTATGTTCGTAATAAGGCCATGTTATGACACACCAATTTTGGTATACATCCGATTGACGAAACGGCCAGGAGAGCACAAAGTCGTAGGCGGCTAGATAGATAGATAGATAGATAGATAGATAGATAGATAGATAGATAGATAGATAGATAGATAGATAGATAGATAGATACGCTCTAAGTCGCAGAAGTTCGCTAAGAAATGCTTCGCATTTAAAACAACCACTACCTCGACCTACCCGCTGAACGCGCGCTCCATCCCGCCCGCGCGTCGCGTGGAGCCCCCCCTAAAGTCCCTCAATAAATTATGGAGGGACCTTAGCCCTCCCCTACTACTGGCGCCCTCCTAGCGAAATGCGGCGACAACTGTCAACTCCACTTCCCCGCTCTCGCCCATTGCCTGCGCCGCGACGCGGCAGGCTGCACAGTGTGTTTTTCATCGAGCGGCCGTGAGTAACAACTGCGACATTTAGTTCGCGTTCGTCCTGTGTGTGACTGTTCGTTCGTTTCGTGCGTCCTGCTTTATGTTTTAGCAGTGCGCTTCAAGTATCGAGCTGTGACGCATGATAGTACGCGCTCGTCCTGTGTGCGTTCTTTTCGTGCGTCGTTTGGGCTCGAGCGACGCGCTAGCAATTTCGAGCTGCTTTCCGTTCTTCGCGTTATATTCCAATTTGTTGCTATCGCATTCATTGCTTCGCCGTTGCGGCGAAACTGTGACTTTTTATGTATAATTTCTTATTTTCTCGTTTTCTTCGTGTGTACCATCAGGGCGCTAAGCAGCATTTCAATTAAAATTTAAAAAATCAATAAATAAAAAGCTTATTTCAAAGAAGGAAAAGCTTACGCGAGAACTAAGATGTGCACTGCTATACGAAGACAACAGAGATCAAATATAAAAATCCTAACATTTTTCTTCCGTTACATTCATGCTTAGCTTACAAACCGGTGGGGTATCTGTAGCATTTTCTGTTATTCTTGCCGTGATAAACTAGTATCTACGGAAACTCATTGAAGTCTCCAAGCTGAACATGAATGAATATCTTGTGACCACTTGCGGTTTTTCGAACAGACAATGCTGGTGCACTTGCTTTCCGTTATGTATGTTTCTAACATTACATCACCGGCACTTTTTCACTTATATTAACATTATGTTTACAGTTGTTTGTATTCTTCTGTCTCTTTATTCAGCAAGGTTCTGGATACAGCCGAATACATCCACTTCAAACCCTTTGCCCACGTGCCTAGTTACGTGAGCGGAATGTTCTGCGGATATCTTACCGTACGCTACAGGAATGCGCAAATTTCGAAGGTGGGCAAATTTGTCGTGCATTTTTTTTATTGCGTTATCATATTCATTCGTTCAGTCGTCCTAAAGGTTCTTCATGTTAAATAAGCTGACATTTTTCAAGCCATATATATATATTCAGTCGAAAGATTACCGTTCCTGGGCAACGGTATAGTTTGTTGAAGAAATCGCCATTTCAACACATGTTTATTTCGACGTAACTTTGCTATAATATAAATAGTCTACATGAAGCAAGTATACCAGTCGATTAAGTTAAGACAGTCTCTAGTTCAATCAACGTAATGGAAACTACATGAAAGTTTTTTTCTGGCCGAAATTCACAGCTGTGGCAAGCACCAATAAATATGAAATAATGCACTTATCACTTAGCAAGACTTAAGCATAAGAGCACATGCTGCAATTGAACTGAAACTAGTGAGTGATAAATTTTGCTGCTCAGCATGGCAGGATGTTTAGCAAGCCTGCATGCAAACGGACCTTGACCAAAATTGTCTTCCAGTTGTCCTGAAATTATTCGTCTACGAAACGAGTGAACAAAAAGTGGTGTATTAGGCGGTTTTGTGCCACATTACTCATTGAGGTGCTTTTGAGAAAACAGATAAATGGAAATTCACTGGCAACTCATCGCCAATTAGGATACGATCGCACACAAAAGTGGTGTTAGTCTCAGGATTCCTATTAAGGGCATAGAGATTGCCTCTGAGGAGCTTCAGTTCGCTTGAATCTGCCGTAACTACACTAAGTTAATTAGTAAGAGTTAACAAAATCTGGTTAAATAAGTACATTATCTATTGTTCTCGCACTTTATTGTCCTGCTAGGAACAACTATAAATATTCGCGAGCATAAATTATTATTTTGTATGTAATCATAGCTTTCTTAAATTTTGCACAACCATCACCTAAACAATTTCGGAGAAATTTCTTGCCTTCTCAACAAATAATCTTCGTTTTTTTTATCTGCCAATATATGCCCTAATGAAGAGTAGTGAAAATGTTAGCCCCAACCAAGCTTTTCTCTTGACACTACGTAAGAATTTCGCATGCGTTCGCCTTGCAGCTCATGCAGGGCTGTGCGTGGTTTGCATCGGTCGTGCTCAGCGTGATCGTCATCTATGTGCCCACGCCATGGAATCAAGGCCACCTGCCCACGAAAATGGTCACCGCGTTGTACGCCGGCCTCCACCGTGTCGTCTGGTCTCTGCCTTTCTGGTGGCTACACTACGCGTGCGTCACCGGACGCGGCGGTGAGCCACTCTTGTCTCGACTGCGACAGCATTCTAGGAAGTAGAGTATCTCTATCGAAGCTGTTCTTTCTTTTCATTGAGAAGATTGGTGTTTTAGTGCCATATTACGAGAAAAACTACCATGCGAGAAAAGAGGATTAGCCGGCGCCAGAAATGGGCACCATACTCTGATTAAATACATTTATTAAAAAAGTTGGCGTGAACAACGGGTATTGTTCATGTGCTTTACAGCGAAGCGGTCTATGGCTAACTGTCGGAGATCGGGCCAACGCTCGCGATACTCAGGGTCCTGGCGGATCCTCAGTATCGCGAAGCCGAAAATGCCCGTCGCCGAGTTGGTTACAACCCAGACGAGCGCTTCCCGAGAGCCTCGGCAAGATATCAACGGGAGTTCGTCGGAAATCCGCTTGGGTATCCGTGCGTCTGTGGTTCGCCAGACACTTTTCAGCCACCTTCGGCGTGTGTGACCAAATGCAGAACGACGTGCGGAGGCGACAATCCGGCAGTGTGTGTCATCAGACTGCCCCGTGCAAGTGCCGGTGTGCAGGACGTGTCGCGACTCGTTGCATAGGGAGTTGTGCCATGGTTAGCCGCCGTCAAAGCTACGTGTGCTCCTCCGTACCGGAGCGGCTCCCAAGGTCGTCGAGGGAAGGCTGGCGTCGCCACGCCTTTCGTTCATCTGCATACGTCGCTCGACCCAAGGAAGTCGCTAGTATGCTATCAAGGGGCAGCTGATGGCGTTGCTAGGGAAATGACTATGTATGAGAGAAAATTTTAAATATAGTTATATAAATCAAAGAGCTTAGCCGGTCTTACATCTTCACATAGTGGAAGGGTTCTGAACATTTTTTTTATTTCTCTTACATTTGTAACATTGGCGTTTTTTGTCTACATCTTCGTCCATGCCACATTTCTTTCTTTAGAGTTGCTGTTTCGATAAATTCTGTCATTTTATTATAGTTTCCTGGCTATGATTTTAGATCAGCTCAGACCATACCGTGATTATTCGTACTATCTTCCAAAGCTACTAAATTAAAGAAGCGAAATACACATTGCACGTAGACAAGATAGAAAAGTCTTCTCTCCGCGCAAGAATAATAATAAAAATAAAATAATAATAATAATAATAATAATAATAATAATAATAATAATAATAATAATAATAATAATAATAATAATAATAATAATAATAATAATAATAATAATGGTGATGGTGGTGGTTGTGGCGATGATGAATACGGACCATTGAATGATTAAGTGCAGCTCACCAATTGTACTGCATTCTCATTCCACAGGGTCCTTAAATGCTTTCCTGTCCTCCAGAGTCTTCCAAGTGCTCGGAAGGCTTGTGTATGGCACCTATTTAGTTCATTTCCCTTTGCTGTTAGTCCGCATCGGAATCATCAAGACACCCCTTCAAGCTGAGGAATTTTTCCAGGCAAGTTTTATTTAGTGACGTCCAGTGGTTGCATCGTAACTGCGCTCAAGTGTATGTATTTAGATAAGGCTGATATCGAGTGCAGATTCTAGCGTATTTTACTGCCCTATAAGTTATAATTCTCTATGTATTACGTTTCGGTCGCGTGTTTAGGTTCTGTTACAAGCTCACGCTTCTACGGATGACTAGGGCCAGTAACGAACACTGTGAAAACCTGATATATCTACAAAATAGGGTTTAAACCCTAGAAATCTGTACGCTAACCAAGTAATTTCACACGAATTTAAGCAACCGGTGACGTTGTTTGCTTGGGCGATAAGAACTGGTCAAGCTCTTGCATAACAGAGGTGTAGCCGGCACGATGCATTGGCACCAACCTCTCCTTAGATGAATTTAATAATAATAATTAAAAAAAAACGGTCAAGCCAGATGCAGATGTGTTGCGACTAACGGGAGCTACGCATAGGGATCATGAAAAAATCAAAACCTTTACGTGGATGCACCTGTATGTCGAATTAGGCTAGTCGGTGCACTTCGGAACGTTAAAGTAACACCGTTAAATACAAGACGTCGGCGAGTGGAAAAAAACGAACGCAGCGCATTGTTTTCGTCTGTCGTCATTCTCCTGTAAGCGCTGTCGCCTTAAACATACTTGGCTCTTACTAGAATTACTGTGTGCATTGTGCGCAAAGACAGTGTTTTTGTGCTTCGAAGTGAGCAGACAATTTAAATTCTTGGTTTTGGCACGAAAAGTATGAGTATTTTTTTTTTCTAATTTAGCGTCGGCGGCTAAGTGTTGCATATATTCGCGACTGTGACGAGTGAAGTCAGAGGTTGCCATGCGGTGCGATGAACCAGTAATTGTGCTACACAGTGAAGATCATGGGTATAATTGGAATGTCATATGCTTCTCGGGTTGCATTTTTCTCTCTCTCTCTTTTTTGTTACAAAAAAGAAGAAACACTACGTCTCAACTATACTTTTCGATTCGATTTCGCTCAGCTATATCGTAAAAACTCGAACGAAGTCTTTCTACTTACCTGCAAGTATATGCTTGCAATTCAACGTCATTGTGTGCCTGCAGTAAAATAATTTGCACCCTTAGGTGTGCTGGTATATCCCATGGATATCACCCTTATCCTTAAGGTTGTAAAAGATTTTGTTAACCTCAACAGCGTACCGCAGTTGAAAACGCTGTAACACTTTCTACCGCTGGGCGCGCACACAAATATTAGGTGAGATATTTTGATAGAGATCGCAGTTTTACGCAGCCATTGCCTGGTATGTTGCAGGTATGATCATATTAACTTGTCGCAAACGACTGACAAAAGGATTCATCACAAAGAGCTGATAGCTGAAAGACGCTGAAAGTAGGCCACACGTTCGAAGAAAAAAAGACAAAAAATGTTCAAGGTCATGACGCGCGCTGACGAAGGGATGCATCTTCTTGCCCCCTTGTCATCCCCCTCCCTACGTAGCATTCAGTGCGCTTGCTAGTACGAGAGGAGAGAGAAAACGCTCGAAGCGTGCGACAAATCCCTGCAACTCCGCTCGTATTCGATGGATTCTAAAAATGTTTGCAGCCGCCGATTCGTGAGGCAATGATCTCTTTTAATGGAGCCATTCGATGATTACTTGGAAAAGTGTTGCAGAGCACCTTTAAACCAGTTGTACCCAAGCACCTGTGAACTAATGGCATGTTACGCACAATTGTAGAAGTGACATTTACGCAACGCCAACATGGATGAGATAACAGGCGTGATATATCCGCGTCGCTAATGTATGCAACCCAGCAGCGCCATGTGGATAGGACTTGTGCCAGCTAAATTGTGTAAGCAGGCTACATGTTGTAGTGCGAAGTAGTAGTAGGGAAGACCAGAAAAGATTTAACCATATTCAGGTGTTATTTACACCAAACGCATGGCTGAGTCAGTCTTATGGACAACGGTTTTACTAAGAATTCAGCCTTGATGATGCCGCCAATCACAAGATGGTGCACGTAGTAGCACATTGGATTGGGCTGGTAGGTACATCACTGAACGTGAAGAGACAGACACGGCGCCGTGTTTGTCTCTAAACTCGTAATCTTGTCCTGCTAAACGCTGTATATAGCCAGGAAGCAAGACCTTTTCGTCACGTTTTCTGGCTATAGCTGGCACTTTACCCAGGACATGATTAGGGTGTAGTCATCGCCTCATTTTAGCGGTGCTTCCTTCAAGTTCAGGTACACGTGGTAAGGTGCCCTTCTCTGTTTCTCTCTCTCTCTCGTTGCAGACATTAGAGTTTATTGGCATCTCTGTGCTGAGCATGACGCTCGCGTTGCTGCTGAACATCACGTGCGAGTCCCCCATCGACACACTGGACAGAATGGTCTTCCGCTCCGTCGACAAGCGGATTATGAAAGAGCTGAACAATTCAACGACCGTGAAGAAGCCGCCACTGTCGGAGATCATCGAGAACAACCACGAAAAGTCTCGCCTGTAAAAATGACCAGTCTTAAATTCCGCAAATTAAATGTGAACGAAGTTAGTTTCCTTCCTTGCTTTCCGAGTGCTGTTAACTGGGAGTGACAACAGCTCGTGTGTGAATAGGCTAGGGGTCAAATGTTCGACATACACAAACAGTGTAGGCTATACTCCATCTCAGAAGTTCCCTTCCGCACTGTGGAGGCTACAGGGCCCCTTAGCCAATAGGAAGGGCGAAATTCCCTTAAAGGAGTACTGACACGAAATTGAAATATTTTCGGATTGTGGCTCTAAATAAAAATACTGGTGTCGAGAAACCTAAAACGAGTATTGTGGTGCCTGGGAATGCATCGTATATATTTTAATTACCGCTACCTTAAAAAGACACTTTCGGTTTCGATATCGAGGGGCCGGCTTCTCAGTGACGTTTCATGTCAGTATGACGTCACGGGGATACAGAAACTCGCGACGTACTAGCGGCAAATCCGTCATCTGCTTGTGGTCCACATAAACAACGATGAGTGGACTGTCCTCCAGTGACCCTGACAATGATTTCTGCGATTTAGGCTGCATGCAGGACGTAGAACTCGCAAACTCGGGGAAACTGTCTTGACTCGTCAGGATAATATCCATTGCAGTGGCGCTGGCTTGCAGATGCTCAGCGACGAAAACTTCAAAGTCAAATTACAATATTTTATACGTGTTCTCCGACACCGGTGTGTGGACAGCGTTGACACTGCATACCAAGGAAACGGAAAATCTCCATTTTGCGATGTCTCAAAATCGTGTCAGTACTCCTTTAAGGCCTGACCACACGTACGCGTTGCAGCGCGTCAGCGCGTGGCGTGTAGACGCGGCGCCGCGCCCTCTCTCTCTATAGGGAGAGGGCGCGACGCCGAGTTCTCGAAGAAAATGCCAGAAACATAATTTCTCGCAAAAATTTATGCTTTCAGCATTAGCCGACTTCTATTCTTCGACTACAATGTATCCCATTAGCTCGAAATTTAATTTGTGAACGTTTGTTAAACAATAATAAATATTTATTTATCCAAAAGGATAGCCCGCGCTGCAGAGCGAGAGGTCACTGGTTCGATTCCGCGTTCGGAAGCATTTTTCTGAATTATTTTTCTTTGGGACTTTTATATTGGCACGCCCGCTTCTTGTTTTATTTTGATGTATTCGGGTTTGACGAGCAAGGACGGTTATCAATGCTCGACGCTGACCGCGCCGCAGTGTTCGAGAAGCTTCGCGATTGTAGTAGATCACTTTGTTAAGATTGCGCGCAGGACGCGAATAGTCTAGATTATTCCAGAGTTTGCGCGACCACCAGCGATAAAGGCTCTGATACACTCCAACGTAACGTCGACGCGCACGCGCGCGCGTCGCGTCGACGTTACGTTAGCAAAAAAATTGGACCATCTCCCCCGAAGGGAACGCTGATGGGATGCGAAGCAGCAGCGTTGCGCACGGGTGGCGTCACGGGTTGAACGGCGCTAACGCGGGTGTTGCGGTGAGCGCTGGAAGATTCGTTTCAAGCGAAACTCGGTGTAGCGTTTACTGGTGTAAACGTTTGTTTGAAACGCAGACACGGGAGGCGAGCGGGCGTTGGAGCCGGCAGCTGCGGCGCTCCGGCGGATGAGGGAGAGAGTGGCGTACGCGCGCACCTGCCAGGGAAGCGTGCGAAGGGTGCGTGACGTCAACGCCCAGCTGCGGCGTGACCTACTGGCACCGCTCCAACACCCGCGCCGAGGGAAGCGCGTTGCCTCGCGTTTGTGCGGACGGACGGACAGCGTTACACAGGCTAGTCAAAGAGCTGCTACGCATCTAAAACAGCCCTCTACAGTCCGGCGTCGGCTGACCGCGGACGCGGCCAACGGCTGCTGGCGCGCTCGGTCGTTGCTCGGCTCCGAATAGATCTTGCTGCATTTCGCGCCAGACGCGCCAGACTCGCATGTACAGGAACCTGCTTCGCGTTAGCTTTACTGCGCATGCGCTCCTCGAGATGCGATCGCACCGCGCATTGGAGCCGGCTCGACAGTAGCGGAGACCGATTTGCGCCTGGCATAGCGTCGCCGGCTCGGCGTGACGAAACGCAACTTCCTCGCGCGCGCTCGCGTCGGAAGTCGCAGTATAACAGAGCCTTAAGACTGGAAAGTTCGATGCGTGATGTATAAAAGAGGGTGCGCCCCAGCCATGAGCAGATTATCGACGGCCGGCGCCCAGTTCGTCGCTATCAGTTTACAGCGTGTATTGCTGTAGTTTTTTTCATTTCATTTCCCGGCCACAAGTTCGGCCAAGTAAAGAGTTTCATCTTGAGCACGCCGGCTGTTGTCTTCGTGGACGTCACGACCACGTGACAATATATATATATATATATATATATATATATATATATATATATATATATATATATATATATATATATATATATATATATATATATATATATATATATATATACACGGTGCATGACGGCGGCGACGGCGACGGCAAAAACCAGCCGAGACTGTCCATATAATTGCTATCGCAATAAAAAAGATGCGTTGCGTGTCTCTTGCACTGCACATATTTAATTTTTTTAAAACCAAGTGGTCTATGAGCTAATGTCATTAAAGTCGGTTGAAGCCGGCGTCTTCGCATGTCCGATTGATTTGGACATCCTTGAAAGTAGTATCTGTCTTAGTCAACAAAGCGCCAGTCACACTCAGCAATCTCAGCAAGGCTAATTTGGACCTTCCTTTGACGCTTGCCAAACTTTAAAAGGTAAGAGGCCTTCTCACCTGCATACAAGAGCTCTAGCAGGCTCTTATATTAATTATACTAACAGTCTGCTGAAAATTAAATTTTTGCGCAGCTTGCACTAAGTCGCGCAAGGCTGGGTCACAGCAGAGCTGTTGGGCACGTTTAAGCTTTTTTTTTTCTGGGTTTTAATGTCCCAAAACCACGATATGATTATGAGGGACGCCGTAGTGGAAGGCTCCGGAAATGTCGACCACCTGGGGTTCTTTAACGTGCACCTAAATCTAGGTACACGGGCCTCAAGCATTTTCGCCTCCATCGAAAATGCAGCCGCCGCAGCCGGGATTCGATGGTTTAACTTCTCTTTTTAACCATCTGTACAAAATGCTTGGGCGCTCATTGAGTGCGTGCCGGTCAATGATGATGATAATTTTCTATCTACGACACACGGCAAACTTCGATCATTACAGCTCTGCTGTAAAAATGATTATCTAAGCGACAAGTGTTTCGTGTACGTGGTGCCAACCCCCAACTTCCGTAGAGGGGTTTACACGCCTCTATTTAAAGGTTATGCCATGTTGACATCAATAAGCGGATCAACATAGATCCGTAGTTTTGACTTTTCGGTCAGACAACGTCTTTTCAGATATACTGAATGATGATGCGTTTAAGATGTGGCGCAGTTCATTCTGTAATACTGCCAGGGAAACAATAACCTTTGCGATGTGGTGTTTGTGCTGTTGCATCGGCTCCTATCTTGTAACCGATGGAATACGATATCGTGTTTCGCTTTGGTTACTGTTTGTCTGTCGTATAAATTATAACAGCATTAACTGTAAATGGTTGAAATTTTCCGAGCAAATTATACTTTTGCTATTTCTGAGGCACGCCAATAGCCGTTTTCAGACAAGAGTACTTAAAAACTTGTTGCTATTTTCGGCGTCAAACCCAACATGTAAAGCACCTATTAGAATTAGACATACTGCAAATGGATATTAAATTATGTCCACAAATAAATTTAGACGCATCGCTGTATTCTGTAAAGGAATTAATTTTCGAAATAAGACATCGACTACACTCCATGGCTGCTTACGCTCTCAAAAGAACAATTGGCAGTACACGGCAGAATTAGAAAAAATGAGACATGTTCATTATGACTGTTCGACAAATCGCACAGCAGCAAAAATATATGCTCATTCAGGACACTTTCATGGCTGCAGAGCGTAGCTTAACTTACACTTCAAATTCAGCATTTGTTATACAGCACTTAAATTAACTAGGATTAATTAGGTTACCTCATGCATCACCATTAACAGCTAAGGTTGTTACTCGGGCTAGCTCACACGTCAAAATGACTTAAACCGCGCTAAGGACGGAACGAGAGGACAGCGCTGTCGTCTGTTTGCTTCTCGTCGCGTCCATGGCCCCGTTTAAATCTTTGTCAACAACGGCTGAGCTATCCGATATGCCATATATGATAAAACTTTGAACTTCTATGCGATTCATTGATTGTGGGGTGGCGCTTAAATTGCTCACTCGATTAGTTATTGATCACCCTGGCAAAATAATGGCCACGTCATACACCTCTCCACTGCAGTGGCCCCTGCACTGCCGTTAAGCTGAGCAGTGAATATTGAGCAAAACTGTTCTAAACAGGCGTTCATGGTGTTATTTATGAAATTCAGGAGCTAAGGTTAAAAGTGTTGGGCCCGTACCAAAAAAAAAAAGATAAGAAATGTTAATGCGGATGACACGCACTGTGAGAATTAACTTTCTCTGTATTTTTATTTGTCTCTTATATAATGTGGCACCAATAGGCACACCAAAGTTTGCTGGCCCTCACTGGGTAAAGTTGGCTCTTTCGTTTTGCAGAAAGTCGACACTAACGTATCTTCAGCGTTTTTAATATTATGTCCGCGCTTGTGGAAACAATTTTGCGTTAATGTAGCAGATATATAATCACATTTCCTTACTCTATAATCTAAAAAGTCTGCTTCACTTATCTGATCGTCGCACTATACCAACTCTGACTAGCCTATCCAGAACAACTACATCAATGGCGTATCACTTTTGTGTACTCCACCAATAGGATACTCGCGCTAAACACACCTAAAGTTGAATGGAGTGTCTACGGCATATCAGATTGTCCCACTGCGGCGTCAGCTTGTCTTCAGATAAGGATATAACATTATGCTACCAATGTTCCCACGGACGCAGCGTATATAATGGCGACTGCAGCTGGTAGAACAACACCCGTCATTCAGACATTTTTAGGTATGAGTGGTGCTTCAAATGTGTACCAGGTTTACATTGGTGCGTCACGCTGTTGCCTATAACACCGATGCACCAATGTTTAGTCGTGAGCAATAGGAGATGAAACACTGAAATTACCTTTTAAAGGTCATAGCATTTTTCAAAGCTCATAGCGATTAAACGCGCGAAATTGTCCAAGACGTTGAATGCTCATGGAAAGGTAACTCTGGCAATTCAATAATTCAATACGTCACATTCATGTCAGTACATTACAAGTAATCGTTGAATAAGCATGAACTGGGTGTCCCAGATCACATTGCTCATGATAGTACGTATTTCACGAATGCCTGTAACTTACAGGGGTATTTGAAAATGGCGGATATGAATACTGCCCTACTCGATGTAGCCCGATATGATGCTCGTCGTTTGTTCTGAGAAATGGCATGCTCAGTTTTCATTGGCGATTCAAATAACTCATATTCGTGGGGAATTTAGGCTTTCTCGTTAATTCGGAGCTAGGCAAGAATGAGTAAGTATCTCATAAAAAAACAAGATTGTTGAGATTACGTTGAACAAAGCCCACTCAATACATATTTTGGATTCGGATGTAACGATCACAAGAGGACGAGTTTTCCTTAAAAATAGTAAAAGTAATGAAACAACAGGGCGGAACGGGAATAGGTAATGGCGGGCAGGAGCATACGACTATATGGCGCATGCGCAATTGCTGAGGAGCCAAACCGAAATTAGTTGTGTCGCAACGCGTCACAATGGCCCTCACTTTTTCTTATACCGTAATGTATCAGCTCAGCGTGCCGAGCGCCCATCAATGCCGCAACAACCGCACGCAGTGATGTGGTCCAATTATCGCGTTTCAACCACTGGGCACTGCATAAGTGTGCCCCGAAAAGCAACATAGTGAATACAAGCGTCTGACACGCCCGATGTCCCGGATGACTGGCGCACTGAATATTTACAGTTGTTGGGAATGCTTGTCTCACACGTATATTAGTCAAGAACAAAATGAGTTTGCGCTTCAATACAGCCTTCTAGTGCTATATTACGCTATAGTCCTACATTCAACACAGTCAGTGCACGCTGCTTTCACGAGCCGCTAATATTTTTCAGACATCTTGAAGTAACGTCCCCGTCATTGCAGCTTATACTGTACCTTTATGTACTTTATTGAAAGGAATCTTTTCTTTCCCTCCCCATTTCGCCTTGCCACAAGAAGAGATATATTGAACTGAACGAAAAGATTCCTGCGTTCCTGCAGGAAAGGCAAGGCTATAAAGGCGGCTAAGCCGACCGATATTGTGTCGTATTTCAACGCTATACGAATGTCTGCTCACCCTCTTCGAACCAGGAAAGTGCGCGACTCACTCGAGGAAAGCACCGATCGCCTTCTCCGACAGATCGAAGCCAGCGCCTGCGTCCAAGGTCGGTCGTAAATTTCCCACCAAGACAACAGGAAAACCACGAAAGTCAAGACGAAGCCACAGACCTGCTGCCCGCTGCATTTCCGCGTCGCTCTACGAAGGCGTAATACACTGCCCCGCGGTAGAGGAAGGAAGTGTCGAATTATTTGCATAAGAAAGGCATCCTGCACAAACACATGCTCGACTGCGCGGTTCCCCTCACCGCATAAGATACCTTGTGAATTTCTTCATTCGACCGAGGGATTCATCCCAGTGGTACTATATTGGTAGTTCTCACGCCTCTACATTAGCGTTAAAGAGAACCCCGGACTCCTGAGTTCAAACGTTGTCGTTTCCTTCGGACTCTCTCACGCTACACACAGACACACGTATGACGTATGCATTATATATATATACGTTGAGAGAGACAGAACGAGACGAAGGGGAACAGAGGTGCTCGATCTTTGTAGATGATCACAGTCTTGACAAGTCCACCTGACAATAATCACTAAGGCATGAAGGCATTGGAAAAATCCCTTCATCTTTACTTAATTGAATAAAGAAACGTCATAGAAAGGAATTGAAAGTTGGAAAAAATATCAGGTCACGGGTGGGAGTGGGAGACAAACTCGGTGTCTTTGCACTTTTCGTGAAGTGCTGTTACCATTCAGCCACCCTGGCGCCGTTTTGCGGACCACTTCCTCGACTTATGTGCGCCAGAATTAACCCTGAGAGGGTTAGCCGGCGCCACCACTCACGGCCATGACGATACTAATGCTAGTGTAACTAAGTTCAGGGTCCATCCGTCTTCCCTATTCTCAAGCCACTGTCACCCCCCATGCTGCAAAGGTGTGGTCTTGCTGGCCCAATAGCACCAAGTGCTAAACGAGCACTGCAGCGAGGTTGCACTGGCTGACGCAAGATATTTATGAATTTTCGATTTCAATAATTTTTCTTTCTTTTCTCTTGCGTTATGAGTCTCTGTCGAGTGAATGAAGTAGAACATATCTCAGCTGCTCAATTTATATCAGTTGTAGAGCACATGCGCCTAGAAGTCACTAAAGCTTAAAGCCTACCGAGGAGCGTCTTGCCTTGCATTTAATGTCCGTGCTATATATAAATGGTGAAGAGCTTTCAGACAAATTTAATGATTTTTGCAATGCCGTAGGCCAGTTCAATAGCACTATGGCGTAGATTAAATCTTTCCACTCCACGGAACGAATTTTTCTAGTATGGCCTTTTTCCAACAACGGCGTATAAGTAGCGACTGCATTTATTATGTAAAAAATTCAGGCAGATCCCACGCATTGTGGGAATTCATGCGAAGCAGTCAGCGGGTCGCAGCCTATCCAGTATTTTTCGCTTTCGACCAAGTGTTACGAAGTGGATCGACGTTCACTTCGTAACAAGCAAAGAATAAAAGCCCCGCCTCGACCCGGAATGGAACCCAGGCATTCGTATAGCAGTAGAGTATTCTACCACAGAGCCACATGCACCAGTGCTTCAAACTCTATACAAGCGTCATGTCAGGACAACGCAAATTGCGGTTGCAATGTTGGCTATCCGCTTTTATACCGCCGCAATAAATATTACATATGTGCACATATGACTCCGCAAGCTACAGTCAAGCGTTGCGCGAATACGCCTACGACTGCTGCTCATGCACATCATTGCACCATAGCCAGTGCTTCGTGGCGATAAAACTACCTCTGTTCAAACGTGAGTACCCACGTTACGTCGGACCATCAGCTATCTTTACACGCCTATGCACTCGGTGTACCTCGTAAGACAACGATATGCGCGCAACTATATACTCAATACTGTACTACTAAGATAGTCACATAGCCTCGTGTGTAAAGCTTTTTCTGAGCCTTTTGATAGTATAGCGCAAGATTGAAATTATTCTAAAATCACTTTCATCCTTATTCATAGATTTCGGAAAAAGTTAGTATGGCTATTTGCATCTTCTTTTCAGAGCAGCAGCTCTAGTTTCAAACACTCAACTAGACATTTTTGTTTAAATTGGCGCTATGATATCTAAAGCATATTTCATATATTGTCAATCTACATATCGTTCACACCAATCAATGGCGCATTTTTAAAAGAGAAGCATTTCTTAGCGAACCAAAGGCACTTTCACCGTTTCTATCTATCTATCTATCTATCTATCTATCTATCTATCTATCTATCTATCTATCTATCTATCTATCTATCTATCTATCTATCTATCTATCTATCTATCTATCTATCTATCTATCTATCTATCTATCTATCTATCTATCTAGCCGCCTACGTCTTGGCGCTCTCGTGGTCGTCTCCTTAACTTGATAATACCAAAATTGGCATAGAAGGACATGAGTGCACGACGAACACAATTCGCCGGTCACGACACGAATAACGTGATTTCCCTGTCACGTACGTGATGAAATCCTTTTCACCAGTGACGTGTGGCACTTAACCACAATACCGCGGCTGTGGTAGGCGGGCATGCGCTACAGGTGATTCAAAGTCTATATCAACCCAGACTTAGAAATCATAACGCGGCTGCGTGAAGGAACCAGCGCCATAGAAAATGCAGTGCCGGCCTTGGCGGCGTTGTCGATCGGTGAAATATCCAGAGGGAAGCAAAGAATAAAAGCCCCGCCTCGACCCGCACGTCACTGGTGCCACACGTCACCTGGTGAAAAGGATTTCAATCACGTACGTGACAGGGGAAATCACGTTATTCGTGTCGTGACGGCGAATTGTGTTCGTCCGTGGCACTCAGTCCTTCTATGCCAATTTTGGTATTATCAAGGTTAAGGAGACCGACCACAGAGAGCGCCAAGACGTAGGCGGCTAGATAGAGGGTAATAGATAGATGATAGATAGATAGATAGATAGTATAGATAGATAGATAGATAGATAGGATAGATAGTGATAGATAGGATAGATAGATAGATAGATAGATGAGTAGATAGATAGATAGATAGATAGATAGATCAGATAATAGATATAGATAGAAACGGTGAAAGTGCCTTGTGTTCGCGAAGACATGCTCTCTTTAAAATGCGCCCTCGATTGGTGTGAACGATATGTAGATTGACATATATGAAATATGCTTTAGATATCATAGCGCCAATTTAAACAAACATGTCTAATTGAGTGTTTGAAACTAGAGCTGATGCTCTGAAAAGAAGATGCAAATAGCCATACTAACTTTTTCCGAAATCTATGAATAAGGATGAAAGTGATTTTAGAATAATTTCAATCTTGCGCTACACTATCAAAAGGGTCAGAAAAAGCTTTACACACGAGGCTATGTGAATATCTTAGTAGTACAGTATTACAAACGGGCGATCCACTGGAGAAGCTTTATTAATGCATAAAGAATTTATCACATATGCCCTGGGAGAGAGGAAGCTTGTGCAGATTTCTCGTATTTCACTACGTGCATCATGAATCTTTACTGTGGCACAAGCTACGTCAAGCAGTAACTATAATTCCAGATAGCGATATTATTGGATCATTGTGTAAATATTGCAGTTAATGCCGATGTTGAACCTATGCGAATTTTTATGCATTTGTTATGCGTTTGTGATGGGATTGAGTGCCATTGTTCAGCCGACCTTTTCGTGCTCTGTTGTTGCACTTTGCTTCCATTCAACTGTTTTTAAATGCGAAACACCCGCCACGATGGTCTAATGGTTATGGTGCACGACTGCTGACCCGAAGGTCGCGGGATCGAATCCCAGCCGCGGTGGCCGCATTTCGGTGAAGGCGAAATGCTAGAGGCCCGTGTACTTATATGTAGGTGTTCATTAAAGAACCCCTGGTGGCCGAAATTTCCGGAGCCCTCCACTACGGCATCCCTCATAATCATATCGCGGTTTTGGGACGTAAAACCCCAACAATTATTAGATAGGTTCGCCAAGAAATGCTTCGCATTTCTTGGCGAACCAAAAGCCCTTTGACAGTATCTCTATATCCACTTATCTATCTGTCTAGGCGTCTGGATGCTCTTATGATCGTCTCCTTAACTCGGCACATACCAAAATATGCATAGGATGCCAGAAGTGTATGACGAACGCATATGTCGACAAAAAGATGTGGAGCTCACTCAGACTGAAATCCTTTCACCAGGACTGAAAAAAAGGATGAAATCCTTTTTCCCGGAAAGAGTTTGCATGCCGAGGTCAACGCACCCCCCCCCCCCTCCTCCTCCCTTTGGTAACTCATTCCTCTGATCAATAAATATTAAGCTGGCGTATCGACGCTAGTGTGTTGAAGCATGGGTGAGTAGACGTGAGCATAAACATGAAATACATTTTGCCCTTCGGGCTCACTCGGACTCAGACTCAATAAAAATTTTCTCGACCGAACTCACTCAGACTCAAGCTCACTAAAACATTACTCACCCGGACTCACTCGGACTCAGACTCACGGCTCGAGCTGAGTCCGAGTGAGTCTGAGTGAGTCGGCTTATGAGTGAGTTTGCCGATCTGTGGACGAACGTGAATGACAGGTCATAACCTGAAGAAAAGGAAAGGTCAATCAAGGACGTCATGAAACACTTCCTTCCCGTCACGTGTCGCGCATAGCGGTATAGCACGGCCACGCACGGCCCGCGAAATGCGGGAATGCCCGACACGCGTTGGTATGCTAAGGTTTACAATTTATACCAGCCCCAGAAGAGCAAAAATTTCACCGAAAATTTTGTAAGAACACACCTTGTGTCGCTTATACGAGAGAAAGAAATAGCTTTTGCTACAGTTGAAGATTCTAATGCAGACATCACACAAGCAGACAAACCTGCTGCAACGGCCCTCGGCAACATCCGCGTAGTATAGATAGTAACAAAATCTATTATATCAGCAGTTGCCGTGATGGTTGTGTAGCATCAGTTGTGGTGGCGGTGCTTGTATAACGCCAGTTGTGGTTGCACTGTTGGCATTGGCGTAGCCAGGGGGTGGCACACCGGGACCGTGCCTCATCCCCCCGGCCCCTATTTTTTTTTTTTTTTGCCATGGCATACAGAGCACAAAATGACACTCGACCACATCTGCCTGCCCGGCCCCCACTTCAGATCAAGGAGCCCCCCCCCCCTCCAAAAAAAAAATTGCTGCCTACGCCCCTGACTTGGCTATCCGCCCTCATGGCAATGTAATACACATTGCATATGTACTAAGGTGACTCAGCAAGCTATACTCTAGCGCTGCCCGCGGCCACGCAGAGATAAATCAGCGAACGCTGCTTATGGTATGCGCATTAACGCACAGTAACGTAAATTAGTCTTCGACAAAACTGAGGTCATTGCTCTAACGTGAGTGCCGACCTCACGTCGGACCGTAAGTTAGTTACCCTTTAGATGTCGCAGCGCAGTCGACGTGCCTGGCGAGCCAACGTTACGTAAACTTACACAAAGACGTTGAACCGTCTCGTGACGCTTGGCTCAAAGCCAAACAGTGCAACACAAGCAGCACTTCGCTGACTGCTTCGCATGACATCGATTCCCACATTGCTTGGGATCGGCTGCAATTTTGTCTTTTATCTCGAGCAGTTTTCTTCGCACAAGTTCCGTTGGAGTGTTGGGAGGATGGCCAGTTGGTTTTTGTTGCATAACTATGACGGTTCATTTCTTTTCATGCAGCTTCCCATTTTGCCTTTTTTCGTGTTGTAATAATATGCCGCATCTTTTTAGAGTGAAATTATTGTTTTTGCTCGTTCGACCTGTTTGAATCGAGGTGAGCCATATCCACCTTTGATTAATGGGCGTGCTAGGTTGAACACCTCGGGACCAAAACAAGAAACAACTAACGTAGCCACCTGCCAGCCCGTTTCAAGCTTGATCAGACCTTGACATCACGCTTTTCTTTCAAGGCGGTGCATTTAAAATGGATGAGGGCGGAGATGAAGCGGTTGAAGGCTGTCCCAAGGAGAACAAATTATACAAATCTATGCCGCATTAACCCCACAAATAGCATAAGTTTTCCCAAGCGATCGAGAAAAAAAAACTGTAAGCTCTTGTGATCGAAAAAAAGAGAGAGAGAGAGATCTTGATGCTTTGTATGCCAAGCTCCGTCAAACAGTGGATGTCTACAGAAAATTAACGCACCCGTCGCGGAATAATGAAGACTTGTCTCATCCTACATATGGCGGAACCGACGAAAGAACCTTCCCGAGGTCAACTTCATCGCAAATCATTGTTAAATTGTTCATGCAATGACTTCTAGAGTTTTTTTTTCTTTTTTTGTAGTAAGGGCAGTCCCAAATAAATTGCTCGAACCAGAATTGGCCAAATACAAATGTTGCACGTCTGAGTTCCAAATCCAATATTTTCTCGTGAACACCGGCTTTAATAGCTTACGCACGTTTTAGGCGCAATGCATGTTTGAGGTGAACAATGACATGAACACAATGACAAATGATTGTTGGAGCAGACTCGACCACATTGTCGGGGGCAAACTATTACGTTTTTTTGAATTCTGCTTAAAGTGGATTTGGCTCTTTTACTAATAAAAGTCCTCAAATTTGCACCGTGGGCACAAGAACAAGAAGCGCCGAATAATTATTTTAGTTTAGTATTCTATAATGAACGTTGCACTGCTCGCAGTGTCTACGTGAAGGAGCTAATGCATTTGTGCGAGCCGCATTTCCATAACTCGCTTAGGTTGTCCAAGCAAACGTTAGCCAAACTGCCGAAGAAAAACAAAACTGGTACAGCACACGATTCTGAGAACGACGATGTTGAGCTATATTCCGCAGGTAGGATAATTTTTGTGTAGCTTTTGCAAGGCTATTAAGAGAAAAATTATTTTTTCGGACCTTTTATTATATAGAGTCACGAGCGTAAGTTCCGATAGAAGCGCAGTTATTGCCAGCTAAAACTTCTCAAGAGCACCGATTTTTGGGCGAGTTGGTTTTGCACAGCACAACACTTAAACGCGCACAAACGAGGACAGAGGGAGGTGACGACAACATCGCCTGACAACCCGATGTGTCGTCATCACCTACCTGTGTCCTTCTTTGTGCGCGCTTATGTATTCTGATAAAACGTCTCATTCAGTAATTTTCAGCGCACCATGTACTAAATGATTATCAACTATGCAGTGGCATTAGCGCGGAACCAGAAATTTTCAGAAGCGAAAATTTCAGAATTCCAGAAATTTCCGGAAAAAGAAATATGCAGAAGGAGGTCCCAAGGTTACAAACCGCATGCTGGACCTCCCATTTGAAAGATTTGTGTGAGTTGGCTTCAGATATGAGTGCGATTTGACGTGATTTCATTCTGGCTGTGGTCTTTGTTACATTTACTTTTTTGTGAAAAGAATCGGGCAGTGCCAATTAAGTTTTGACCACCGGGGACGCTTCGTCGTGCAGAGAAACCTGAATGCACGAGCTCACTTGCATAGCGCCTCCACTTCATGCTCAATAAGAGAACGCCAAGGCCATTAATCGGCCGTGGCCGGTGCATTTTAAATTGCAGCGGTCTGCAATCCATACATGTAGCCGTAGTGGCATTGTTATATCACGTGGCTGCATGTAGCCGAGGCGGTAAAGTAAGGAAGCAAGCGAGGCCCTCTGACCTCTGTGAGCAATATTCCCCCTACTTTCGCCTCTTAATAACATTCCACACCGCCCCTCACTTCTCCACAGACGCAGCTTGAGCAAACTTCAAAGTTTCCTGCTGAGCAGCATCACAGCCGCAGGCTGCTGGCGGCATCTGTCCCTTAGCGGTAAAACCACGGGCAAACACGACGTTGTGCGTTTTCTCATTTGCCGCTACGCGGCCTTCCTTTTCTGAGCGCCCGCGCATACGATGTGACAATGATGTGATGCAAGTCAAGGACAGCTGCTTATTAAACGGTTTATGGTAATTTTGGAGAAATCACTAGCTACAAAGCATCGCAGTAAACTAGAGGGTACCCCAACTCAGTGCCATGAATATGCGTTTTAGTTCTTTATTTATGAAATAATCACAAACACTATCGAAAATTTCGCTGTCTTCGTTACCTCGATGAGAGCCCTTGGTAGAACCTAAATGAGGGGACCAAGTTCAGAGGTTAACTACCTCCATTCGGATGAGGGCGTAATGCAAAAACAGTCATGCGCCAAGCCTCAGCTGAGGACTCCATGGGAGACAGAATTAATGAAAACCCTCCACTATACAATGCCTGTCACTGCACACCTGCTTACTGCGTTCAGACTTCAATACCAATGACAATCACCAGCTGGATAGTATGAAGCCATTCATACATCTATTGTACCACTTCTTTTATTCGGTGTAAGGAGTTCATTTGGATGCGATGGCGTCGTTTACATTTTTATGACAAATTTTATTGCAAAATTGTCGTTATAACAACGCGGCGAGCAGCATTTTGTCTCTGCCTGTTTACCGCGTACGACACTGGCCACCGAAAACTTGAACTCGGTAGATGAGCAGGCTAAGGAGAAAAACCTCAGTTTGCGATATGAGAGGACGCTTGTCAGCAGAACATCGCAAGCGGTGTGGCTGCGTATCAAGTTTTAACCCAACTAAGTTTCTTGGGAAAACGAGACAGGAAGGAGCGTTAAATTGAAGAGCGTTAAATTGCAGCAGCTGTCTTAAGTTTTTAGAAGCGAGGAGGTATGCAATGGAAACTTAACGAACGTGTGGTTTTGTTTTTCGTTTAGAGTGATATGCACATACGTATTTGTGTATCCGGCTGAAGCACGAATAGGCGTAACCATCTCAGTTTTCTTAGCTGTTGGTGCGATATGACATATACTTCTGCTAGGTCCGTAGCCAGGAATTTTTTTCGGGGGGGGGGGGGGCACCTGCTGAAAACCGCATATGTGCGCACATATGCGTATTGCATGTCTCGCTCAAAGCGGTAGCACGCAGCCTAAGAATCCCTAACACCGTATGTAGAGAGAATGTCAACCACACGCTCAGATGTTTCCTTTTTTTAAAAAAATTCTTAATACTAAATACACAGCATCCATAGTAACGCGTGTTCTTGGGAATCATGCTATATATAGCGTGGCGCCGTGACAACGATATTATGTACGACGAATTATGCCTATATGCCGCGAAAGCAGAGTTCAAGTGCGACTTGTCATTGTCACCTGATTTCTCTTTGGAAAAAACACGCCAGCTTCGCGCTCGACTCTTGCTGGAAGGAGTGGGGAGCCCTTCACGGCTCTTACCTTGTCACTTGCGGGATGTAACCCATTGCTATCTACTTCGTGTCCCAAATATGTTACTTTTGCTGGAACAATTTGTACTTTTCCGCCTTGACATTGATACCGTGTTGGCTAAGGCGCGTGCGCACTTGCTCAACTTTTCCAAGCCACTGATCATAGCTCCTTCCCGCCATGGTGACTTCGTCAAGATAGCAGGCCATGAGAAATGCGGCCGGTGCACAGGCTACCCCGCAAGGCAATCACTGGTATCGAAAAATGCCCGTGTTGAATGTGAGCAGTTCTTCGGCGCGCTCATCTCAATAAAGGTGAAGGTAAGCCTTACTCAGGTCAAGAACCGAAAACATGGCTCGGCCTTGCAATGTGGTGAAAATTTCAGGCAGAGTCAACTCCTACGAACGGACAGACGGTGACTCTAATCGCCGCACATTCGAATCCCGCCATTCTTTTTAGGTATTAGAGAGTTTTAGCAAGTTACGGAAATGTGGTACGCAAATACGCTACCGTATGACGGTACCGCTCCTCCCTTTGCGGTCGTCGACCTTTTGCCGCTGAAGGCAGCCCAACACCACAAAAGCTTTTTCAAAAGTTACTGTGGGGTAGTCACGCCTCATTGTTGCCCGTCAGCCTACGCATTGTTAACGAGACACCTGTCGTTCGGGGGATGCACTGTCACTGGAACGGGGAGCGGCATAAACACAACGAGCGAGAAAGGAGGAACGCTACCGTACTGCCTAACCGTATTTGCGTACCGTATTTCCGTAACTTGTTAAAACTCACTATCGCTAGCGGGGTTGCCCAGGTGTACCGTGTCCCACACGGTACACGATGCCTGCCTTGTGCTTGTTAAGCATTTCTTGTACTACTTGCTCGCGTAAAGAGTATAGCACTGGTATCGCTTTACAAAAAAAGAACAAAAATAAAAACAGGAGTAGCGCTTTTATTAAGAACAATGTTAGCTTTAAAACTTTATTGGCATCGCATCCCAGTTGAAATACCTCACGGTACCTTGCCTCGTATCGCCCTATTGCATTGGCCAGCTGCGTGGGGAAGATAATGGAACGAATGATATATGGCCGCCTGGAGTGGTATCTCGAACACTACAATATCTATCCAAACTCTATGGCTGGCTTCCGACGTGACCGTTCATGCATAGACAATGTTCTTGATCTCGTTACGTACGTTCAACAGCAGAGATCACGTAAGCGACTATCTGCAGCGTTGTTTTTGGATGTGAAAGGCGCCTATGATAATGTTCTACACGAGGCTATTATCGATGCGCTTGAAGTGGTTGGCCTTGGTGGTCGAGTTCTTCGATGGATTGGTAGCTACCTGTCTGCAAGGTCATTCTTTGTTTCCACCGAAGACAGCCCCACCACACTACGCTATACCTGCCGAGGCGTTCCTCAAGGCGGAGTACTCAGTCCCATACTATTCAATCTCGCACTCATTCAACTTGTCGAATCCCTGCCAAGTACGATCAAGATCTCTATATACGCAGACGACATATGTGTCTGGACCTCAGCCGTTACACGACTTCAAATACGTGCGAGACTTCAAAAGGCTGCAACATTGACAGCGCACTACCTTAGCAAACAAGGCCTCAGAATATCCCCGGAGAAATGTGCATTGGTGACGTTCACGCGCAAACCAATGACACCATATGCCATTTCTATTGACGGGCAGTCGATTTCTTATGCCAGAACCTACAAATTTCTCGGCATAATTATTGACAGAAACCTCAATTGGAGCCCACACGTGGCCTATTTGAAGAAGCGCCTGACGGCCATTGCCCAGCTGCTCAAGTTCCTGGGAGGGAAAAACTGGGGCATGTCAGTAGATGCAATGTTGGAATTATACAGAGCACTCTTTCTTTGGTTTCTGAGATATAGTCTGCCTGTACTAACCAACACCTGCAAGACAAATCTTCACGTTCTACAGGCTGCGCAAGCTCTGGCACTCAGAGTTTGCCTAGGTCTGCCCAAATGTGCGCCAACCATAGGTCGGCAAACTCACTCATGAGTCGACTCACTCAGACTCACTCAGACTCATATCGAGACGTGAGTCTGAGTCTGAGTGAGTCCGGGTGAGTAAAGTTTTTGTGAGTCTGAGTCCGAGTGAGTTCGGTTGGGAAAAATTTTGGTGAGTCTGAGTCTGAGTGAGTTCGGTTGAGGAAAATTTTGGTGAGTCTGAGTCCGAGTGAGCCCTAAGGACAAAATACATTCCGTGAGTGAGTCTGAGTGAGCTCCACATTTTTTGCCGACCTATGGTCCTATCTACTCAACTTTGGCATTACTGCCAGCCCTATGTCAGCTCACGTTTATACTCCCGTTTACTCCCGCATACTTCAACGCGCTACCGTTCATACGTCAGCTCAATATTTATTGATCAGAGGCGTGAGTTTAGGAGGGAGAGGGGAGGAGGTGCCTTGACCTCCCCCCCGCAAACTTTTTCACGGGAAGTTACTCATAAAAATATCTCGTGTGTGTCATGACTTTCAATAAAAAGGTCCTTATTGAACTGCAAACTCCGATAACTCGTATTTGAAGGTACGAGATCAAAAGGTGCTAAGTAGCGCACCGATTATGCGAGATATTGGCGTTAAAGAGCATTGACACTATGGTAGAAAAAGGATAATTAAATGCTTACGGACTCATGAGTCGACTCACTCAGACTCACTCATACTCAGATCGAGCCGTGAGTCTGAGTCTGAGTGAGCTCGAGTGAATGAAATTTTGGTGAGTCTGAGTCCGAGTGAGTCCGGTTGAGAAAAATTACAGTGAGTCTGAGTGTGAGTGAGTCCGGATGAGGAAAAGTTTGGTGAGCCTGAGTCAGAGTGAGCCCTGAGGGTAAGATATGCTTCGTGAGTGAGTATGAGTGAGCTCCACATTTTTTGCCGACCTATGGCGCCAACAGAGGCGACTATTGCCATCGCCAAGGATATACCAATACAAACGCACATTGCGTTAGAAGCCTTGAGAGCTCACATAAAGCATTTTGCTCGAGCTCCTAACCACCACCTGGCAACACTGCCCTCAGAAAGACCGCTAGCATCATACTGCGCAACAATCTGGAGCTACTCCGCCAACCTACACTGTAAACGAAAATGTACCCAGCTGGGAGGTCTTGGGGGATGATGCTCCCGCCTAACTCCGGTGACCTCTCCCCAACTCGAACACATCGGAATTTGCCGGAGTATATACGTTCTTTCACCGCCGTTCTCCTCCCGCGGCCGATGGATGGGAGGAAAAAGGCGCCCATTCCCTGAATATACTCCGGTGCACGTGCCGCAAATACGTCGGCGGCATCGCTCAGCGACGTTCATTGGCTGCTGGAGGAGTGACGCAGGCAGCCTCGCCGGCCGACCGGTTTCCACCAACACCTCCTAGGCAGGTTTTCAGGCCTGCGAGCAAGAATTTGACGACACAAGCCGCCGGCCGTCCAACCCGTCCGACGAGTTCGCTTGCCTTGCATTCCAATCCCCTGTCTCCCTGGGTGTAGGAAAAAACGTCCCCGGAATATACGTCCCCGGAAGATACGTCCCCGGAATAAACGTCCCCGGAATAAACGTCCCCTCTGGCATTGCTCTCTAGGAAAAAAAGTCCCCAAGTGGAAAATTAACCGAAAAACCAATCTTGTGCAAACTCACTTAACAAAACACTGCATTCTTTATTCGACACTTCTCAAATTTTCGACCACATTTTGCTCGAAAACAAGTGAAATTAAAACCGAATCGTATGCCCGATAGCCGTCAGGAAATCAACTTTCGACTTCCCGGCAGTATAGCCCTCACATAGGTTATGAAAACGCTGCTGCATGGCCATGACCACTGATTTGCTCCTCTTCTTTGGGGGTGCACCGACTCGAGACTGGGCTTCTGTTCCAGGCCTTCTGTTCCCAGGCCTCCGCATGATTGTACCCTATGGCAACGCCACAGAGGTTCTTTCTTTCTTTCATGAATCAAACGGAAACGAACAAACAGCATTTTATTACGTCTTTTGATGCACGGAAGGTTCCTTTTTTATTGCTGCTAGTTTGATTACTAGTGATTTATTGTAGGCAGACTCTCATACGTCTTCGGGAACACTTCGAAAATGTCCCACTCGTGGCGCTCATCATGTGATGCATTTACCTTAATTTCTCGACAAGTAGGGCACTGCTGTCGATAATATTGCCGTTTTAGAAGTTGTCATACATTGAGCTTTCACTCTGACATAAATTATTTGCCTTTAGTGTCCCTTTAATGACGGGTGGCTGAAGTTGATATGTCATTGTGGCGTCTGTATATTTCAGTAAACTGCAATCTTCGCGCATATCCCTTGTTTTTTTGCGTTGAGAAATGAAGAATTGGCGACTGGAAGGCGCAACGTTCGATGGTCCCGTCTGGGGACGTTTTTTCCGACAGCGCAAATGGGGACATTTTTTCCAGGGACATTTTTTCCCGGGGACGTTTATTCAGGGGACGTATCTTCCGGGGACATATTTTCCGGGGACGTTTTTTTCCGGAACCCGTCTCCCTAGTGACCCGGCCTGAAGCGCGTGTGTCCGCGTCATAGTGCAGCGAGGACTGTCCGAAGCCTTCGGCCGCGTTCGGAAAAAGGAAATCGTTCCATGCACCTTGCGGAAATTACAAGCGACTACAAGCGTCAACGAAGGTTGTCATCTCATCGACAGCAGCAAGTTGCGGTGCCCTAATCGCGTGATGGTGCCGTGCAGCAAACGACACATTGTGATCTCGCGAGTGGCGAACAAGCCGACGGTCGCGGGTGCGGCGCAAACCTGGTGAGTGAGCTCTTGTTGAATTATCTGCGTCATTTTTCTCGAAAAGTGCTAAAATTGGGTACTGTTATGTTGATAACCAAAGAAATTACGAAGACTAGGTTGGCATTACAGGATGGCAGTAAAAAAATCCAGCGGAAATTTAGAAAACGCATTGTTTGGACTAGGTGTTCTTTTTTTTTAATATGGATAACATCGGTAACTTAAACACAGCGCTGTAATATTCGGAGCGCGGAGTGACCCTAGCGATATGCATTCATGGAAAACATCATAGTTGTGGGTTAATTCAATAAAGAGTTATTAAGTGATAAGTAAATCTAATTGGTAAAGAGATATTGTTGGCCTGGTTAGTATAAATAAAAGGTAATTTTTGTCCGCTTTCGATATTAATATACGCCAGGTCTGGGTCTATCATTAAGTGTTAATATTCTTGATCTTTCATATAAACGGAACTAATAGGACATGAAAAACTGAAAGCAGTATTAATTTTTTATATATTTAGCGAATTGAGCTAGAGAAATGTGTTTGGTACAGATTTTTAGAACGCATATACGTGCTCATTTTGGCGAAAAAATTATTTCATATGATAAGTGGCATCCGAAATATCAATGTAGGAACGTAATTGACACTTCGGAAAATGTGGTCCGTCCATAAAAGAAAGGGAGAGAGGGGTGTCGAGACCAGTTTGTGGGTCACCGGGAATGCGAAAGGAAGGCAGGGGTCGCTTGGCACAGAAACGGGTTGGGGGTGGAGGCACGGACTAATGGCAAGTGAGTGCCAGAAAGGAGCAGGCGCTAGCTGCGGGGACGCGGTGCTGGATGTTGGCTGCGCTTCATTGTGCTCTCGTCGCTTGTGTCCTGCGCTGCCGAAAGGCCCCGGGAACCAAGCCCGAGCAGACAGGCTGAACTGCAGGCGGCACAAACAGCTATGCAAACAGGGATAAAGCTGGGGAGTGGATCTAGTTCCATCGGTTCCTGTCTGCAATCGCCGTCGCCGACGGCCTTGTTCGCGCACCGGCCGCCAACGACGGCCCTCGTAGCATCAAGCTACATGAAATACATAGACTGAAGATAGCTGTTGAAATATTAGAATCCGCGACGCATCGAAAAGAAAATGAAAGCAAAACGGGAACAGGAGTTTGCGCGATGTACACCGGAGGAACAACATGTGCGATCGGCGAAGCATTGCGTAAAGAAAGCCGAAGATCGAATAAGAGACGTAGGGTTTCCTTTTCAAATGTTGGGAGACAATGTTAACGTGTAGACAGAATAACAAGGTATTAAATATTCGGCAGATCCCACGCCTTGTGGGAATCGGTTTCATGCGAAGCAGTGAGCGAGGCTGCATTTTTTTTTTTTGTTGTTGTTGTTGGGCCAAGTGTTACGAGGTGGATCGACGTGTTTTTCTAACTGCAGTAGTTGCGTACACATCGTCGTCTTACCAGGCAATAACTATTTTGAAAAATGTCCGTTACGAAAAGTTTCATGACAGAGCGGGCGCAGCAAATTAAGAAAGGAAGGTACAACGCCAACTTGCCTCGAAGCCTGTTTTAGAAAGCAGAATGGAGGAACGCTTTTCTTATGGAGCGGTCGTAAGCATAAAAACTGGAAGCGCCTAATATGCGGGAAGTAGGACGATAAGAACAGATTGAAATGCAACTGTAATAACCAGTAATGATATTTTATAAAATTAGCAAGTTAATCGGGAGAGGCATTCGTGATACTTTCGTCGATAGTACTGAAATTCGCTCATTTTAGTGAAAAAGAAAGTTTTGAAAGACTGAGCAGAAGTAGAGGCATCGACTTATAATTGTATGGAAAAGTTTCGCGCGTTTTGCACTTTGTTCGCGGCGCGGAGGTGTGTTTTTATCATAGAGCGGCTGGCTGACACCAGAGTACGTGGGATGTGCTTCTTTATATTGACTTCTTTGTGATATTGTGTACTTTGTGTGGTTCGTTTAATTAGTGCTGCTCTGTCAAACTTTGTCGTTAATTTTAGTATTGACTATGCTGTAAGAACCTGGGTGTTCTCATGGACTGCCACCCTGTATGTAATTTAATGAGTATCTGTGGCTTCAGTGTCCTCAGTTTTCGTGTTTGTGGCATGACTTAGTTCTCATGTACTACTTTTTTGCTAAATTATCCAGGAAGAAATCAGCTGAATCCTTGCGTCGTCAATGAATCTGATGGATGGTTTCCGGCGACTACGCTTCCTTCGTTTGTTGTGCATTCTTTTGCAGCATTCTGGGCTTCATTTCGACACGCTGCGCTTAAAACTTGAGCGCTGTTGGTTTCACGTGATCTGACTTCTGCTTTGTTTTTTTGGTGGCCTTTTGCATATTTGTTTCTTGTATTGCTTTCCCAAATGCTGGCTCATGAACAGAAAACTGCTGCTTATTGTGAATAAATGAAATAATAAAAACTCACGTGTTCTCTTGACTTTCATCTGCTAGAGGTCTGTGGATAAAAGTACACAGCGACTCTGCAGTGTTTTGATGATAATTCCCTTATGTAACCAACGCGTGACACAATCAGCATAGAGTGAAGAAACTGTAGCAGCGAAGCAAAGAGAAGAATACTCCCGATGCATCTCACTCCTTACTCCGGACGGAGTAAGGAGATTCGTAAAATACTCCGGAGGTGACACGAAAAAACTCCGGATAGCCGGAGTGAAACAACGGCGAAAAATACTCCGAAGGTGCCACGCAGTCACTCCGGCCAGCCGGAGTGAAAGAACGGCAAAAATATTCCGGAGGTGCCGCGCAAAAACTCCGGCCAGCCGGAGTAAAAGAACGGTGAAAAATACTCCGAAGATGCCACGCAATAACTCCGGCCAGCCGGAGTGAAGGAGCGGCAGAAACACTCCGGAGGCGCCACGCAATAACTCCGGCCAGCCGGAGTAAATGCTTTACTCCGGAAGTCCGGAGTATAAAAAACTCCGAATGGGGGGGTCGCTAGAGGACAAGCATTTTACTCCCACCTGGGAGTAATTTTTTTTTACAGTGTACCGTACGGCTTCAGCCCCGCATCCAAACCATCGATTCCACCTTGGTGTTTAATTCGTCCTGCAGTGCATCTCAGTGTACCAGGAATCAAGAAAAAATCTGATTTGTCATCGCCTGTCCTGAAACAGCTATCTCTGCTTCTACTGCACGAGAAATACACCGACCACATACATGTTTACACCGACGGCTCAACGACCATCCGTGATTCGTCCGGGGCAGTAGTTGTCCCAGCGAAAGGTGTAACTGTTAGCTTTAAGACCGACCACCCAACAACATCAACGGCTGCTGAACTGACAGCTCTTCGCGCTGCACTTTGTGTTATCAATCGCGAACAACCGCAGCGATGGTCAATTTTTAGTGACTCCAAAGCAGCCCTACAATCTCTCTTGTCAGCCCTGCGGCGTGGACCATATGAACAACTGGTAATCGAGATAAGACACCTCATTCATACGTCATTCGAGAAGGGACACCAAGTGACATTTCAATGGTTGCCAAGTCACTGCGGCGTGCTTGGCAACGAACATGCCGATAATGCCGCTCGGTCAGCTTTGCAAGGAGACAAGGAAAAGGCTATACCGCTTTCAAGGTCTGATGCTGCTGCCATGCTTCAAAGGATCGCAAAGAATATTTCGCACTCAACACTGAATACGTCAAGAAGCCAAACCTATCGGCAACACCACCTCAACGAGTTGCGGCGACTTCAAATACCATCTGGACTCCGCCGAAGAGAGGCCACTCTGCTATGCCGCTTATGGCTAAGAGTGGCTTTCACGAAGTCATATTCGTTTCGAATAGGGATGGCCGACAACGCTCTTTGCGACGCCTGCGGCACCGAGGAGACCTTGCAACATATGTTCTGCGACTGTCCTCGCTACGCTGCGCAGAGACGATCCCTGGTATTCGCTCTCGCTCATCTTCACAACAGACCGTTGACACTAGACACGATTCTCCAATGTCATCCTGATAAGTCATTGAGAGTTCAAGCAACCAAGGCATTGCTCAAATTCCTAAGGACAACAGACTTACACGAGCGGCTGTAGACTTTTTAATGATGCCGCATACCGCACAAGACTGCCGCTCTGCGCTGTGACGTTATGTGTGTGCGTGTGTGTTCCCCTCTCTTTCTCTCTTTCTTTACTCTTCTTTCGATCTCCCCCATCCCTTCCCCCTGTGCAGGGTAGCATACCGGTTATGCCAAACTGGTTAACATCCCTGTCTTTCCTCTCTCCCGTTTTCCTTCCTTCCTTGACGGTATTTATCAGCGAGCTGCGCTTCCTCACTGACGCTCTTCCCCGGTACATCACTCGGCCAGTCGAGTTTGATTTTCGTTAGCCCTAATAACATTAGCATTCCGACCGCTATGGTGCACACTATTTAGCAATCACCAATGGCAAACGAACACGCTGGGCATCGACATCAACGATACCTTTGACTATGGCATACGTGCCAGTGCAGGTAACTAGTCTTACAAATGTTTCTCTGAAACTTGCATCGGGAAAGGGATTTAAACAGCCTGTTTTACAAGTTCCTGATACAGATGCGTCTGCATCAAGCCACCACGAGAATCTCTTTTCCGTTTAACTGTCAAGGTAATATAATAATAATTATTGGTGTTTAACGTCCCAAAACCACGATATGAGTATGAGGGACGCAGTAGTGGAGGGCTCCGGAAATTTCGACCACCTGGGGTTGTTTAACGTGCACCTGAATCTAAGTACACGGGATTCAAGCATTTTCACCTCCATCGAAAATGCGGCCGCCGCGGCCGGGATTCGATCTCGCGACCTTCGGGTCAGCAGTCGCGCGCCATACCCACTAGACCACCACCGTGGCGGGCATACAAAAGCTTCTGTATACACGAGAAAAAAACATAAACAGAAAAGAGTAGCGTGTGAATAATAATAGAGAGATATAGAGAAGAGAGAGAGAGAGATACGAAGAGGAAAGACAGGGAGGTTAACCAAGCTTTGGCTCGGTTGGCTACCCTGCACTTGGGGTGGGGGAAGGGGAAATAATAGAAAAGAAAGGGTAAAGAAGAAAGAAGAAGAGTATGAAAGGGATGGATGAACAGTTTGAAACTACACAACACGAACTCGCGCTGTTAGTTCATAGGCGCTCGTGAAGTCCTGTGGTCCTCAAGAAGCACAAGAGGGCTTTCGTGGCCTTGCGCATATGCGAGACCGTAGGCCAAGGTCCCAAGATCTTTTCTGTCAGCGGTCTTGAGTCCAGGTGACGGAGCTTGACTTCCATACTACGTCGTTGAGCTTGGTATGATGGGCAGTGGCATAGAATGTGTTCCAGCGTCTCCTCGCAGGCGCAAATGTTGCATGCCGCACTGCTGCCATTCCAATGAGACTCGAATACGCATTCGTAAATGCCACGCCCAACCACATGCGGCACAGTAAAGTTGCAATCGCGTCTTGAGAGCCCGGATGGCAAACGAAGTTGTAAATTCGGGTCAATCGAATACAGGCGCGCGTTGGAAAAACCCGGCGTATTCCATTGTAGAAGAGTGATACGGCGTGCGAGTGATTGTAGTCGCCACGCGGCATCTTTTCTCAAGAGTGGTATGGGTGTCCGCTGGTTTAGGTCATGAGCCGATCGTGCAGCTTCATCCGCGCGATCATTGCCGACAATTCCGCAATGACTCGGCAGCCATTGAAATATAATGTCATGTTCTTTCTCGAGTGCTTGGTGGTAGTCGTGCCTTATCTCGTACACGGATGTTCGTGTAATCCGTGCCGTAAAGCAAACCGTAGTGTTTGTAAGGCTGACCTGGAGTCGCAAAAGATGGCCCATCGATTAGGTGGCTGCTGAAGGATGTACTTGACCGCACCTTGAAGCGCTGCGAGTTCTGCGGCTGTCGACGTCGTGATGTGCGAAAACTTGAACTGTAACAGTACGTCATCAGATGGAACAACCACCGCTCCGGTAGAGCTGTTGGAATTAGTGGAGCCATCGGTGTAAACATGCTTGCGGTCAGTGTAGGTTTCTTCCAACAGACGCAAAGACAACTGCTTCAGGGCTAGCGGTGACATGCGTGCCTTCTTAACGATTCCAGGAACCGATAAGCACACGTCAGGTTGATGGAGAGTCCACAACGCAGATGCCGGACGCATCGCAGGTTTGAAGCCAGGTGGTAATATGTCGTAGTGTTTTGTCACAATACCGCAGAATGAAGCATGGGGCCTCCGCGCTGGCAAACACGCTAAATTATGTGACGGTAGCCGTGACAAATGCCGTATGTACGCTCTCAGCGTCTCAACGATGATATGAGTTGCGACCGGCTGTTCTTGTGCGATAGCGATAGTTGCAACTGTCGATGAGCATCTTGGAAGGCCAAGACATGTCCGAAGTGCTTGGGCTTGCACGCTCTGTAGTGCACGGATGTTAGTCTTGCACGTGTGGACAGGGCAGGAAGGCTGTACCGTAGAAATCCGAGAAAGAGGGCTGTATAAAGCTGCAGCATTGAATGCACGGATGGTCCCCATGATTTTCCGGCAACGAACTTAAATACGTTCTCAATGCATATGAGTTTTCTCTTCAGATGTGCGACATGGGGACTCCAGGTTAGGTCGCGATCCACGATGACACCTAGGAATCTATGGCTGCTCTTATAAGCAATTGAGTGGCCTTCGATGCACACTGGGTAGAAGCACATCGGTTTGCGTGTAAATGCCACTGCTGCACATTTTTCTGTAGCGATAGTCAAACCTTGCTGGCGAAGGTATGCGGATGTCAATGTTGCCGCCTTCTGTATTCTTGCGCGCACTTGAGGCCGTGTCACGCCGGACGCCCAGATGCAGATATCGTCAGCGTAGAGAGATATATTAGCCGCCTGTGGCAGCGTTTCGGTGAGCCCCACCAGAACTAGGTTGAAAAGAGTCGGGCTCAGCACGCCACCTGTGGCACCCCACGACTTGTGAAATGCTTATTCGTAGGCCCATCTTCTGTTAGAACGAACATGGATCTCTTTGTGAGGTAGCTTCTTACCCATCGAAAGACGTGACCTCCAAGTTCTGCTGCTTCGAGAGCTTCGAGAACGGCCTCGTGGGTCACGTTGTCATAGGCACCTTTCACGTCTAAGAACAGTGCTACCGACAGCCGCTTCTTAGCTTTCTGCTGCTGAACGGAGGTAACCAAGTCAATGACGCTATCGATTGAAGATCGACCCCGTCGAAAGCCAGCCATAGCATCCGGATAGATGTTATAATGTTCTAGGTACCATTCCATGCGTGTCAGCAGCATCCTCTCCATGACCTTGCCGACGCAGCTTGCTAGTGCGATGGGCCGGTATGATGCCAAATCCAGCGGAGACTTTCCAGGCTTCAACAGAGGTACCAGGCGGCTGCACTTCCACTCGTCGGGGACTTCGCCATCATGCCAAGATTGATTGAATATGTCCAGGAGACAGCGTTGTGCCTTCGGACCCAGGTGACGTAAGGCAGCATAGGTCACTCCATCTGGACCTGGGGACGACAAGCGCCTGCAGAGAAAGTAGAATGCATGTCAACTCCACGAAAGACACGCACCAACACAAAAATAAACATAAGTGAACTGCAAATTCAGAACTTTTTGCTACTGAAACCAAATCACCTCCGTCATCCCCGTACAAAGTTAAGAAAAGTTCTGAATGAACATTCAATATCAACATAAAAGTCACAATGTAATTTTGAAGGTAAGAAATATCGCCCAAGTCTCAAAAAGTATTTAAACACGCCTTGAAAGCATATATACATCATTTTCATTTAAAAGCGGTCAGGCTGTAAAATCAGGCTTCCGAACTAATTTGTTAATATATGGGCCTTGTTCCACATTCTTGTTCGTTGCCGTTTTACCTCTTAGCTCTGGCTATCTCTATCACAGACTTGAACTTCAGAGATACACGTCTACGTGACAGGCATTCACCCTTTTCACTTACCTGCAGGTACCAGCACAAGCGGCTGCTGACAGCTGTCGCCGAATCTGGAACCTGGACGCATTCCTTCTCTTGTGACCACTTCCCTCCAGCGCAGCATGGCTTCATGTCTTTCGATATGCCGTTGCAGGATTACGTGAGGGTTCTTTACGCTGGACTCGCTCTGTCGCTGGTGACACTAGCGCTCGAAATCTTTATACATAATTGTCGCGGCGACCGTCAATAGGATGGTCAAAGGGACTGTCTACCGCTCGCTGATTTTTCGATCACAACGAATGACGCCGGAATTTCGGTGAAACGAGCCGTCGTTAAAATCTTGACAACCGTTCCAGGGGTGCTATGCAGGATGGCCCAAGCTTCTCGGGCACACGAGTTTGCTCCGAGCTCGCATTACGGCGGTCATGACAGGAAGACAGTGCGGAGCACGCGATAGCAGCGTTGATAAATAAAACGGCTACAAGAACGAGCATGTCGTCACAAACGCATGTGCGGCATTTGCGGCGCTTTTCAAAGGAACACCACGTGCGAACGCGTCAGCGTCGCCACTCAGTCAACATTTTGACAGTGCTGCGACGTCAGCGTGATTTTCCCGCTATCTTTTAAATGCGAAGCATTTCTTAGCGAACATCTGCGACTTTGAGCGTATCTATCTATCTATCTATCTATCTATCTATCTATCTATCTATCTATCTATCTATCTATCTATCTATCTATCTATCTATCTATCTATCTATCTATCTATCTATCTATCTATCTATCTATCTATCTATCTATCTAGCCGCCTACGACTTCGTGCTCTCCTGTGGTCACTTGGTTAATCGAATGTACACGAAAATTGGTATGGCGTAACATGACTGTATGACGAACATAAATGACAAGTCACAACATGAAAATCGTGACACGCATGTCATGTACAGCATGATTTACATGCCACGTTCATGGCGCGCTGGCGGCCGTTTCGCTGGCTTGATATACACCAAAATTGGTATCTTGCGACGTGACTGTGTGACGAACATAAATGACACGAGTTAACATGAAAATCATGACACGCATGTCATGTACAGCATGACTTACGTGCCACGCTCATGGCGGCCTGGCGGCCGTTTCGCTGGTTTGATCTACCCCGAAATTGGTATTGCGTGACGTGACTGTGTGACGAACATAAATAACACGAGTTAACATGAAAGTCATGACACACATGTCATGTACAGCATGACTTACGTGCAACGCTCATGGTGCGCTGGCGGCCGTTTCGCTAGCTTGATCTACCCCGAAGTTGGTATTGCGCGACGTTACTGTGTGACGAACATAAATAATAGAAGTTAACATGAAAACCATGACACGCATTTTCCTCAGTGACATACAAGACGATGTATGCAGCTCTTTGCTGGCTGCTTCGCATTACATCGATTCCCACAATGCGTGGGATCTGCCGGCTTTTTGTCAACTGATCATCGCGCCTCCCATGGGCGTGTTCGTAAGCGTTTGTCCTCTTTCGGAAAATTCTTTCGTTCCACCTGCAGCATAAAAATTTCCACTCGAAGGCGACAAGGGCGCACACGCAACACTCTGGCGCAGCTCGTTTCGCTTCTCTGGAATATTACACATAAAAAAAAATGGACAGGTTACTGCTATACTTACATTACACGTCGGAAGATTTTTCTGTAGAAACGAATCTTTAGAAACAATGTCTCCACAAACTAGTAAATAATAACATTTCTCGCCGCAAATCTCACCAGGGGCGCTCACCAGGGTACGTCGTGAGCGCGGTGAAATTGAATGCGAGACATTGTAGCCACGTGATGATATAACCTTTAGTTCTTCTCGCGTGTGTGCGTAGTCTGTGCGATTAGGCTCATAGATGAATCGTGCCGCTCGCTGGCGTTGCGGCGTGAGCACTGCTCCTCGGACAGAGGAAACGCGGTGGGCGGACCCGCTCTTCGCCGCGGGCGTCTGTCAATCAAATTGACTGACGCGCGAACTTGGGCACAAACTCGTTCATTCTGAAAAGGCCCCAGTTCAACTCGTAACTGTCATAGTGCCGGTGTGCTTGTCAAGTGTTTCATGCGGTGGACGCTACTCAGCAGCTTCTTTGCATATAAAATAATTTGGTCAGCTTGCACTACTTGTGCAAGGCTGGGGCCATCGAAGGAACTTGTGATCACCTAGCTTCTTCCAGCTTTTTACGTGGTTCGTCTACTCAGTGTCAGTTCGGTCTCAATATTGGTGCTATTGATTAGGAAGGTCGTAACTAACATGATATTGAATAGTCCTTTCTTAATTGTTAATGTTTTCATTACCACGACATTAATTACCCAGGTTTAATTCGCAAGGTCCTGAATAGCACAGAGGTCATTAGCATAATACTAATTAGCACGATCCTAATTAACACGACTTCGGTGAGTAAGGTCTTGAGTATCTTGGTTTTATTTACACGCTCCTAATTAGCGTCGGGTTGATTAGTATTATTTCTCAATGTTTTAATTACTGCGCCAATAATTACTCAGGCTTAATCCGCAAGGTCCTGAATAGTACAGAGGTAATTAGCATAATCATATTGAGTACGGTCCTAATTAGCATCGTGTTAATTAGCATTAATTGATAATGTCTTAATTACCATGGCATTAATTACTCAGGTTTATTTCGCAAGTCCCTGAATAGTACAGAGGTAATTAGCGTAAGCCTAATTAGCACGAGCCTAATGAACACGGTCTCGGTGAGTAAGGTCCTGAATATCTTGATTTTAATTACACGCTCCTAATCAGCTTCGTGTTAATTACCATGATCTTAATTACCTTGTTCTTAGCTTTACACGACTTCATTAGCATGGTCTTAGTAAGACGCGGCTTAGTGAGCTCGGCTTTAGCATGATTTGGCCTAATCAGCTTCGTCATAGCACATCCTGACTTAGCTAGGTATACCGCCCAGCCAATTAGCTAAGCAGCCGGGCGCCCGTGCTCTGGGAGCGAGCAGACGATGAAGAAGAGAACGACGAGGTCGCGCGCCGGCCGAGCAACGCGCTAGAATGTACTTGCCGACCATGGTGATTATACACGTGGCCTCGGCGATTAGCTCTAGCCGCGGTGTTGTAAGGCGCTCTGTCGGAACTATTCTCAGAGGCCACATTACTGATTACTCTAAAGGATACTTAGTGCAGACATTAAACGCTTGAAAACGAATTCAAACGGCCCGCGCACACATAAAAAATTTAGTTAGTAGAGCTTTCTGCCTCTTTTCTTGCATGGGTGCACTTCTGCACTCAGTGGAACGACAAAAAAATCAAAGAGGCTGCCTCTAGTTTGACGACATCCCCCAACCTTCCCGATCGCCCTTGACGTGACGCCGCGTTCCATCGCAACCAATGGAACGGAGCGCGCGCTGAGGGATGGATTTCACCTTCTCGTACTGTTAGCTCGTACAAAAGGGGGTGTCGCCAGAGCTCGGAAAGATCCCGAGTTTCGCCAAAGTCGGGCCATCCTGCATAGCACCCCAGGGTCCCTTCAACGTATCTGCCTAAGATGTAACTGTAACGCATGCTTGAAGTTTGATTTTGATGGCTTTTGTGATGATAAGTTTATCGTTTTGTCTTTTTGCCTATTGCATCATTGCATATCGTTACTTGCGACGCGTGCGTGATTGCTTGCTGACTAGTGCCACTGGTTTTTCCTTGATAGCGTAAAAGGTTTTTTAGTGCTGTCATTCTATAAGCACAATACGTGAAATCTTTGTGATCTGCGCTAATAAATAGTAATGTATGGTTCCCAAAAAAACATGATTTGAAGTTTAGAGCTTGTTCTGTCTACGTCTCTTTCTTTTGTCGCCGTTTTTTATGCGCTACTCATTTGAAGTCATTCCTATTTACCAACCCACCCAACGTGCCGCACTTGTTGGCATTTGAATACCCGTGTTTCTATCAGTTCCTGTGAAAAGAATTCTTAGGCAACAGAAAATACCGTGACACCGTGGTGTAAGGGTGACGTTATTTGCTCCTCAGTATGGAACAATGATACCTTTCTTCATCGCAGCAGTCAGTCAAATAGTTGTGTCGAGTTCCTCCCCCTCCCATGGCTGCTTTCTCTTTCACGACTTGCTATCCGTCTTTACGATTCATCATACCTATACGAAACGAAATTGGCGTTCGCCATTCTTAGCTGCAGGTACCAGCACAAGAGGCTCATGATGGCGGTTTGTGAATCTGTAATCCGGATGTATTATGGATCCCATTACTCGCTGCCATAAGCAAACGATGACACCGTGTCCTTCGATATGGCATTGCACGAGTACCTGATGGTTCTTTACGTTGGTCTAACGCTATCACTGGTGACATGCGTGGCTAAAATACTCCTGCACCACAGTATCATAGAGAGCGATAATAATATCATAATATCTGGGGTTTAACGTCCCAAAACCACGATATGATTATGAGAGACGCCACAGTGGAGGGCTCTGGAAATTTCGACCACCTCGGGTTGTTTAATCTAAGTACACGTGCCTCAAACATTTTCGCGTCCATCGAAAATGCAGCCGCCGTAGCCGGGATTCGATCCCGCGACCTTCGGGTCAGCAGTCCAGTGCCATAACCACAATACCACCGTCTGATTGATCATAGTGATTATATGACGACACGACGCTAGCGATGATGCCTATAGATACCTTATATCTGAGAGATTAGCTGTTGTAATTTTTTGGCAAAGCGGTGATGCTCACCCAGCAGTTACGCTGGATTGTCCAAGTAATCAGTAGTTAGAGTGGGTCCACCAAAAACGCTTCAGGGGAAATGAAGTTATGAGCTACCTGTCTATGCACGATCGCTAAGTGATCACTAATTGAATCTAATCGAGTATCCAATTGATGTGCCACCGTTGTGGTGTCTGTGTAAAGACGGTTTTCAATGCCTGCGCCTCGTTTCATTCACACAAGTTGTGTGTGACAGTGGGAGGGATCAGGGTTGCCAATGGTGGCTACTTTACTCCAAATTGGCGAATTTGAGAGGCCCATGGCGACCTAAAATTATAAATGGCGACATGGCGAATGTTTGGCGATTTTCGGCTTAGGTCTCCACTGAGTTATGCATCCTGAGCGCAGTGTCTTCCCAACGAATGAGCTGCAACATTCTCTGTATTTTTCTTGGTTTTAGATCCCTGAGTAGAATGTGCGCATTAAGCGTCATTCGGTATGTCCGTCCCGTAACTCGTGTGTATCTCCTCAATTCATCTAGATGCAGAAGTTACTGGGACGTCCCCCAGCGACATTCCAGCAAAATTTAGGTCAGCGGACTGCCTTGCAAACCGCGAGGGGGCAGTGTATGACTATAAGTTTATGGCTATTAGCCCCGAGAAGTTGGGGTGGCGCCGCCTGGCGGGAGGCGTGGATGACGTCACGGCAAGGACTCTTCGATGCCCGCCGTGACGCGCCGGCATATAGCGCGCTTGCTTCGTGCGGTGTTCCGCTGTTTACGTTCGCTTTTTGCCTGTCTCAAGATTCAGATGAATGACGAAATCAGCATCGATAATGTTCCTAGTAAAACGACAAAAAGTTTATGCATTTTTTTTCATTCCCCAGCTGTGCCCGCGCGCCGTCGTGCACACTTTCAAAGGGGTGATCAGGTTTGTCGTTGTGTCGCGCTGCTAACTTCGGGGATGGGTCTGATTCCCGACCACAGCAGCCGCATTCTGACGGGTGTGAAAAGCAACATTTCTCTGCTTAGATACGGAAGCACAATAAAGAATTCGAGGTGGTCAAAATTAATCTGCAGCGTGTCTCACACTTGTGTGGTGGTCTTGACACGCAAGACATTATTAGGTTGCGTTGTTCACGGGCGATTCCTTTAAAAAAATATGATGGCTTCGCCTCCACAAGTGTTATTTGCATCGGACGCATCTAGGATCGGCGGACAGCGTTCTTGCCCGTGTGCCAAGCCCCGCGCACGATTACGAGAGCGATTAAGCCTCGCAAAATATCTTGAAAGCGCTCGCCCGAGAATACCGCCGCAGTTCTTGTGTTTTTCTTGTGTACTCGCTCACTCATCATGTTGTTTAGTTTCATGTTTTTCTCGCAATAATTTCGCGACTTCATTTCACAACATAAAAAAGTTGAGTTAATTGCGGAAACTCCTTATTGCTGTCAGATTCTGTCTTCATGCAGCATCGTAGCAACGGCGCTGTTACAGTTGTATAAGTACTAGTTTAGATAGCCAGCTCGTAAATTAATTTTCTTTGCATTTGATATACCCCTGAGCATCATCAACCTTTATGTGGACATGACGTGCGAGACCATTAATTCACTCATTAAGGCGAATGACGTTTAATTAATACGTGGGTCACGTCACTGAGAGTGCCATCGAAACAGTTCAAAACGCTCATTTCGACTTTCAGGCGTTCGTTTTGCAGGCGATTGCTATCAACAGTGCTCCGCGTGAATTTAACATTACCGCTTGTGACCTGGTGGTCGATTGGACCAGCAGTTCAGCAAATCAGGGTATACGGCGACATAATCCCAGTCGAGTTTTGAGAAGAAATTTTACATAATCCAAGTATACTAACACCTCAGAATTTCCGAAATCATTGTGTGCGTGGCCGTATTATTTTGTTTAATTTTCCGGATGTATTAAGTGATTATTTAGATAAACAGATTTATCTAAAGTCTCCTGCAGCAGGAAGCGCAATTCTGTCAAATCACCTAGATAATCTGCAAAGGCAGGCATAACTTGTACGATAAACCAAAATGTAGTTAGTGAATTGAAAACGTCCTAATTTAATTTGTAATCTTCGGGACGCGTGTTTTAACCGTGGAGTCTACGCCAAGTTGTAATGAAGTTAGAACCATTAGCGTAAATTATTTAGCACCGATGTCTTGGAGTACGCGGTGAAAACAACGAACGTCTTGCTCTCGTGCATCACCATTTTCACGGTGTATCTTCCGTTCGGACGGGAATTCGCCCATTATAAGCTATATTATCCAAGCTTTCTATAGCTTACTAAACTTTCGCTAATAGTGTAAACTTCCACCTTCTTTCATGGGAGATTTGCATCGCAAGAATGAGCAGTAATCACCACCGTATCGCGAAAGAGCGTGTACGCGGCGGGCGCAGAAAAAGGCGAGCCTCGGCAGCGAAGCAGCGAGTCTTTGCCGTGACGTCACATCGCCGCGACTGCCGCGCCGCCAGTGTTCGTTCTCGGGGCTAATAGGTGCTTTAAGCTTCTCTAATGTTCCGCTTCTGAAGGAGCTAGACGACGGGTTGGCCGCGTGCTTCGACCATTTGTTCCGCCAAAGCTCCAACTGTTCTGAATAGCTTGGCGACTTATTCACTGCTGCAGTACCCCCAATTCAGCTCGTAAAGGCTGTTTTGGAATAGCGAAGAGAGGCGGATACGCGGCTATTTGTGCAAGAAACAAATATTTATTGAGGCATTTTCCACTGCTCTCGATGAGCGTGTGCAATGAAAACAATTGGTATATAACATTTTACATTGTCTATCTGTTCATTATTAACGCATTGGATTGACACGTGTAGATATTATAAGTGACTATATGAAAAGGTCGGTGGCGTCCGGTATCATATTAGTTCACACTGAAAAGGTGTAAGACTCACTAATGATCGGTTGCTGTAAGAATTCTCTCGAGTTACCTTCAATAAACCTTTTAATCATTTTAATTCATATGAGGGTACGTAAAGCTGTCTACAAACAACGCTTTCACGGTTTTCGCTTAAGGTTTAGCACACTTTTACCCTTGAAACGAGCAGACAGGAATGGCATACCCAGCAATTCCGGACATCGCTTTCAGTTCGCGGTTTTTGGCACCACGTGGCGTACGGACCTTAAAGATTCGTAATTCCCGCTATGACTCCGACAGCGTAGAGGACACAAAGACAGACGACAATATCGGCTTTCACCACCGCGCGCGAACCGGCAATCGCCGACTGATAACCGCAACGCATGCGACGAGCGGGAGGCGCGCTGCTCAACTGTGAATCAGCACTAGTTTTGTTGCAAAGTGGCTCGGTCCTTCTTCAAGACGGCGGAACCTGGAAAGGGCGTCCTGCCCTTCCTCG